>NC_056728.1:686534759-686682259 GCF_019279795.1 Protopterus annectens | reverse complement strand
TAGCTGTGTCTCTAAGTGTAAGAGAAACTGAATTTATGTTAGCAAGAAGTAGAAAAGAAATGTAGAGAGAATGAACTGGTTTGAATTTTGCGTTGTTAGAGAGGATAAGAAATGAGGCCATAAGATTCGTTTAGAGTGAGCTTAGATAAATTTATGGGTTTACATTTACTTAAAAGGGTAAATTCAAACATTACAAAGAGCAAGCTGTGTGTGTGTGTGTGTGTGTGTGTGTGTGTGTGTGTGTGTGTGAGTATGTACATGTAAAATATCTTTCCTATTCACATAAAAGTTCTTCACAAGAGAAGCTGTTTTTGCTTTGCAAAATCTGCATCACAAGTGAATACTATATTATGGAAATAACATAAAAAATGCATTTTGAAGTTTTGACTGAACACATTGAAAATTACCAAAATTATTGTCTAATTATTAATTCTGATGGGATGCCAACAATTTCTGTTCAAGATCTTGCACTTTGGAATTTAACTGACTTATCATTAAGAAAAGCTTTTCACAGGTCTCCTGTTTAGGTTCTCCTATGTTAACAATGTTAAAAGACACAATGTTGAACACATGTAGCCATATCTATCTGGGGGAAAGTTTACTGAGCAAAACTTTTTTTTTTTTTTTTAGAAAAAGATCAGTACCACTTACCACTCTGAGCACAAGGGCAATAAAATGTTATGCTTTGTTGTAATGAAAATTATTATTTTTTTTAAAGAAATGACAGGGAAAATTACTGCTAACAAATTCTGCCCCTAACAAGATTTAGCTGGTCACAGTGACAATTTTTTATGTGTAGTGCTTGAATCCTTAAAAAAAATCCCCTTGACCTGCAAACTAGGGTAACAACATCACTATGATGTCACTGTAATTACAGAAACATGGTTTAACTCAGATTCCAAGATGGCTGCCGACTAGACTAGTCCCTATTCTTTGAGCTCCTCACAGATTTGTAACACCTCTATTTTTTTACAACTTGGGATTAACATTTTTCCTCAGTTTTTTTCATAAAAGGATTCTACAAAGCTTTCTACATATATTTGGAATATTTTTACCTTTGGAATTTTTATTTTGTGACATATTTTACCTCAGAACAGTTTGTGGTGTTATCTGATTTGGGCACCTGCTGCTTCAGAATTTTCCTGGAACTTGTCACCCTGGTAACAACATCTAATCTCTGGGCATGGCTACTAAATGAGTCTATGGATGCTCAGTCCACGAAGGCCAAATTTTCTTCAGTGCACTCACCTGAAAAAGATACCACTTCCAAAAGATTGAGAACATCCAAAAATTCTCCTGAACTTGCCAAAGTAAGTAACAAAGAATTAAATGACTCAAACTTTTATTTAGATGAGCTAAAGCTAGCATTAAAGCCTATACAAAGTGCTATTCAGAACTTCTCAGAAAAATTTACTGACTTTGGTAATACTTTAAAGCAAATAAATGACAGAATGAGTACTATTGAAAACAGTAATTCAGCTTTGGAGATAAAAATTGAGTCATTGGAAAGTGATTTAAAGTCTAAAGATAAAGCTATTTCTGAAATACAATCTAAATTGATAGACTTAGAAGCCAGGAGCCAGAAACAACATTATTATTCGTGGTCTGCCAGAATCTTTTGATAAAAATAATCTGCTGTCTGTGTCCAAGAGTATTTTTGAGGCATTACTAAACTGTGAAGCATCCTCAAAAAATATAACTGTTGAGAGAGCACACAGAGCACTACGTGCAAGTCAAGATGCTTCTTCACCAAGGATAATATATACAAAATTATTAAATTTCCAAGATGCTTTTCAAATCTTGCAAGCAGCTAAAAGTAAAAAACAGTTTATATGGAAATCACATAAGTTGTCATTCTCACAGGATTTTCCTCCTCAAATAAAACTAAACAGACAAAAACTTTCTCCCTATTGTGCAGACATAATAAAAAGAGGGATAAGATTTACATGTCTTATCCAAATACCTTGTCCTTTACATTTAATGAAAAAAGGTTTATGTGTTCTGATCCTAAGGGAGCAAAGATGTTTTAAAGCATTTAAAAAGCTTCCGGATTCAATTTCCTAACATTTCATTTATCTGTTTGGGTACAAATGTGATGAATATATATATTTCTTTCTTATAAAGGATATGTTCCTACAGATAATATGTGTAATTTACTGTGAAATATATTCTTACTAAGGGTATACAAAATGTTTATATATACACAAATATGTTTATTCATTCTTTTTTCTCTTTAGAAAACAGGAAGAGTTTTGCTTTCTTTATTGTGAAGTCAGAAATGCAAACTCAGCTTTCAGCCCTTAAATAAGCCTTGTGGTTCCCTCACGCTTTGAGATTTAGTTTTTATGTGTTGTTTAATTATAACAAGTTAAATGCTAATATGATAGTTTTCTCATAAATGCTATGCTATTACAGACAGTATGAGTTATATATTTTTCAATATCTGCTTCTGCCAAGAGTGTGTACAGTGCCTAAATATATATACACATTATATTTCTTTTTACTTAAAGAAAAGGAAAAAATGCTGATTTGTTATGTGCTTATATGCTTTTTCACGAGTAAGGTGATGGCTTTTAAAGTTGAATTAGCATTGCAGATGTTTTTTATGTTTCCCAAATAGCGTACATGTTTTTTAGTTTAAATAATTACAGTGCCCTAGTTCAGTCATAAACATTTTGGAGGAGATATTATGACTCTCGAGACTGGTCTGAGAGAAAATCTTCTATTTCTCTCATCAGCGGATGTTTGTACTATGCCACGCACCTTCATGTAGATACGGAGCTCGGCGGTGACGTCATCATTGCAGAGGAGACTCGCTAGTGTTAATGTAAAGCTAGCTTCTGAAATGTAATGTGCATTAATTCACACACATTAAATCATCCACTTTTTTCTGTTGTTCCTTTGTGTGAATCACTCCAAAGCGCAAATCGCTCATGTGTAATCACCTCATCTTAAATAATCTGAAAATTATAACACATTTTAAAGCCATATCATAAAAAACACAGAAAGTACTCAGTATCCTAAAAACGAAGCGCATTTATAGTACAAGTGGATGCTCTGAAAAGATAATCCTACATCTATAAATAACTAGTCAAGTGTTAATCACGGCTTCAAAGCCAGCCAACTAAATGTCATCAAAAACAAGAAGGTTTAGTATAAACCGACCATATCAATATGACAAGCCACTATATAAAAAATGAATGGAATGCTTCATGACTAATTTAAGGAGAATTAATTGAAGTTGCACAAAATAATCATATTCTAGCAACTTTGTCAAGCTGAAAAACCAAGGTCCTGTAACATAAAAAGTTTTGATTCTCAAATGTATAAGAGAAACAGGAAGCCTTTATATAGGACTTAAAATGAGGAAGCTCTTTAGCCATCATTGTTAATACCCTAAGAAGACAATACAAGATTCAATCTTGTCACCTTCTCCAAGACAAAATATACTAAATGTTCTGAAACTCAGAAAGTTGGTGACTGGAGCGCTTGTGAAATTACCATTTCATACAGAGAAATCTGAACCAAATAATTCTGCAGAAAAACATTGTTTACTTAGATACTAACTGATCATTATAGCTTTGAACACCTCAGTCTCACAAGATAATCACCCCAGGTCATTCTTTGCATAACCATATTCATTAAAACACAATAATAATATGGCTGGGAGATTTCAAATCACTTCTGAAAGTTACAGCTTGAACTTCAGAAAAAGTGTCTGTTACATTTCTCAAATCGACAAGTTAAAATGTCATTTGTGCTGCCTATACCAGATTGTGCCTGCTCTCATTACAAATGTGGTTCACGGAGCAGGGTGCTGCAATTCTTACTGTCATAAAGCTTTGCAGTACTTCCTCATGGCAATCATGTCGCAAACATAATTTGTGATGTTAGTACTTATCAACGCTCTCAGAAAAGTTATCTTGTGGGAACATGCCTTGTCCAAACAGAAACAAGCAAACAAAATTGCAAATACCACAGTTGTTAAAAGATACATATCTTTATGCTCCGTGCTACAGAGAAATGTGTGTGCTTCTCACTTCTTTAACACTGCTTCCCAAAAGAGGAGAGACAATATTTGTTGATGGGAAACTCTTTGAAAGAAATATGCATCAGGTATGCAGGTTTCTGACTGCATATACAACTCATAACCCAGATATTCAGCAACAAGGAAGTCATAAATGGTATTCAGACATACTTACTTTATTTATTTTACATTTGTTTACCAGGAAAGTCCGACTGGGATAAACCCCATTTTTAGCGGAGGCACTGGAAGAAAAGCTCACATATAGTTATTATATAAAATTTATATAAGAAATTATACAAAATCTATATTGTACTAAGCGAGATATAGTCACGGAATGGCAAGTCTAAACGAAGACATATAACTCAAAAACAGCAGTCACAAATAAAAACATGTACACGCTAAAGGGTAATTGTTCTGTTTAAATTATTTTAAGTGTACATACAGAAGAATGGTGGAGTGCATTTATTAATAGTTTACTGTTTTTTTTTTAATTTAAGAAATGTCTCTCAATTATATAATTTTATAATGACGCATTTATTTATTCTGGGACTGAAAGTTGAAAGGTGCTCCAGGGGGTACAGCCATGAATGTTTTTCAGAACTATGTTTCATATGTTTACACTCTGAGTTAGACATTATTGTTATAACTGTTCACAAATATCACCAAAATGAAACACAATGTTTTTACTGTTTAATTATTTGCTTGAATTTAATACATCTTGTTCTGCTATATATATGGCTATCTTATACATAGTCAAAACATCAATCTATCTTTGATACAATCAATATTAGTCTGTACAGCAAGTATTATATATATGGGGTAATATCAAACTTATTTTCCTTATACTTTTCATATATGGTAATATATACATAAACTTGATTCATTTTAATATCTGGATTACAATGTTGAGGAATTTCTTTAATTTGCTATATATTTTACTCAAAATTGGAGCTTATATGATGAATAAGTGAGTAGGGATTGAGCATGTTGGACATCTTGATTTCAGTTATATATGTAAATATGTTTGATATTACAATAAGGTTTTTGTTTAGTTAAGCATGTATATAAAGTTTATTATGTTTATACATTGCAATTGACATTGAAAATGTTAACCAAATTCATTTACTTAATTCATTTTTATTTTTCTTCTCTAGTAGGGGATGGGTGGCTAGGCAGGTACTTGGGAAGAAATATTTCAGAATCTTTAAAACAACTTTTTTAGGGAGACACTATGATACAGTATAACAAGTATAAGGTACTGAGGTTTATAGTTAATATTACATTTTGTCAAATCTTAGTTATATGTTATATATCTATCTCTATTTAATATTATGACATTAAATATTGACTCATGGAATGTGAGAGGATTACAAAATAAAAACAAGAGATCCCTACTATTTCATTTGTTATTTAAATCCCAGGCTAATATTTGCTTCTTACAAGAGACACACCTAACTAAAGAAGACTTCGATAAAGAAAAAAACAAGAAATGGATTAAAATGATAATAGCAGCTGGTAATAGTACAAAATCAAGCGGGGTAGCCATTATAATTAAAAACACATTTCAGGGAACTATTTCAGAGGCGAAATATGATGTGAATGGAAGATGGTGTTACATTATTTCCAGTTTTCATAACATTGACAAGCCAGTTATATTCTTTAATCTTTATGGCCCTTGTGAACAACAACATATCTTCTTTATACAAATATATAATATTCTATCTTCTTTCAAAGATCATTATTTTGTTCTGGGGGGGGATTGGAATGCTATCATTAATCCTGAAACTGACCGTACTAGTAGATCCTCCTCGTACAACTTTCAAGCATCCATTGCTTTGGAAGAAATTATAATAGATTTAAATCTTACAGACCCTATCTCTCTCATAACACAGTATGATAAAAAAGACTTTTTCACATATTACTCAAAATGCTATAAATCATGGTCAAGATTAGATTTTTTTCTTATTTCTAACTGTCTTACTCATAGGAAGATTAATTACTCTCTTGAACCTAGATTTTTTTCTGACCACTCCAGAATATCTCTTGGAATTAGTTTGGCCTCACATACACCAAAATTATCTTCATATAATAGTTGGACATTGAATAATAATTTACTTTCAAATGAAAATACACATAAATTAATAACTGAAACAATAAAAGAAACATATCTTAATCTAGTCACATCAGATATTCCTTTAGATATACAATGGGCCGCATGCAAGGCAACTCTTAGAGGTATATTAATTAACAAAGCATCATATTTTAAAAAACAATATAGTAATAAAGAAATACAATTAAAATCAAAATTCAAAATTTGGAAAATCAATACAGAATATGTCCCGATTCCTCTACATATGAACTATTATTGAGTTCCCAAAAAGAATTATTGCTTCTACATCAACATAACCTTACCATTTCGAGCAAAGGTTATTAGCTACATACTCTGAATGGGCACAGGTTCCTTCTAAAGTGTTAGCCAGAATAATTAAAGGTAATCAATCTCTTCCTAGAATTTCGTCACTAAAATACAACAACAAGAGTTACAACACTGATCTGGAAATTATGCAGCTTTTTACATCATTGTTCTCAGAGATATACTCAAAGGAAAATAACCCTAGGGGTAAACAGCATATAGTGAACTTTGCGTCTTCTATTAAATTTCCTAGGTTAAATGATCAACAAAAAAACACACTCTCTGCCCCATTGACTATTAAAGAAATATCGGAAGCTATTAGTAGACTTAAGACTAGTAAATCTCCGGGACCAGATGGCTTCACACCTGAATTTTTTAAAACTTACTCATCTGAGCTTTCACCCCTTTTTTTGAAATTTTTAATTATATAATGATTTATGGTATATCTGATTTGTATTGGAATACCTCAAAAACCATTTTAATTTTGAAAAGAGACAAAGAAAAACTGATCCTAATAATTATAGGCCTATCTCTGATTAACATTGATATTAAAATCTTAGCCTCTTTACTTGCTTCTAGACTAAAAATGTTTTACCATTTTAATTTCTTCGGAACAAGCGGGCTTTATGTCACATAGACATTCATGGGATAATACCTTGACAATTGATGCTCTTATTCACTTTACCAAAAATAACTCAAATCCTATGTATGCATTAATTCTTGGCGCTAAGGCTTTTGATAGGGTTAACTGGGACTTTTTGTTTCACATTATGTCTTGTTTCAATATACCATCTACTTACATAGACTCTATTAAAACGCTATATAAAAACTCTTATACTTTTCTTTATATCAATAGGAAAATATCCAAAAATATAAAGATCATTAATGGCACAAAGCAAGGATGCCCGTTATCTCCTTTCCTATTTAATTTATATATAGAACCCCTATTATTATATATAACACAAAATACCTTCCATAATATTCCTAGAATTTTTAACACTAAAGTTTGTTTGTCCGCTTTTGCAGACGATCTTATATTATATTTTCAAACACCCTGCTCAGATTTTTCTAAACTAATTTGTTCCATTGAAAAATTCTCAGAGGTCTCTGGATATCAGATTAACACTCAAAAAACACATATTCTTCCCATAAATCCACTTGCTCACAAGTCATATTTGTTTCCTGACTCCACTTTCCGGATAGTTCAGAATTTCAAATATTTGGGGAATCATATAAATCATAATGGTCTCTCCACATTTCATAATAATCTAGCTAAAGTATGGTCATTGATTATACTTGACTTGAATAGATGGAAATTGCTAAATCTATCACTTTTATCAAAAGCAGCTATAATAAAAATGAATATTCTTCCCAGATTATTTCAATTCAATGCTGTGGATCAGCTGATTCCAAAATCTTTTTTCTCAAAAATCAATAAAACTCTGGCTAACTTCTTATGGTTTCCTAAATCAGTAAGAATTTCTTACATTAAGTTAATTTCACCTAAAAATAGGGGAGGACTTGGTCTTCCCAATTTTCATATTTACTACTTGATTATCTCGGCCAATAAACTATTATTAATCTTAAATATAAATACTGAGAAGTATAGTCAGTATCCTATTTGGACAAAATTATGGTATCAACATATTTTAACTAAAAATATCAATCCACTAGCTCTTCCTTTCCTTTCATTAGGTGTCATGAATAAGTTAAAAATTCCTAACTCTCTAAAACAAAAAATTATTGCTTTTCAAGAACTGTTAAAACTTGTAAATTTAGAAAATATATTTCAATTAATGCAACCTCTCCATTTAAACCCTAATATTAACTTAGACAATATTTCTTTTAATCTTTCAAATTTTCCCCTGATTAAGGATCTCACTGTTTGGGATCTGATACAGTACAAGAATGAAACTCTCTCTAATATACGCAAAATTCTCAAGGTTAACACTAATTATCTAACCATTTTACGTCAATTGAGAGATGTTATTAATGCTAAGTTTCTACACATCATTGTAGATAACACCGATATCACTAATTATAAAGTGATTATAAAAGTCCTCACGCTTCCAGAGAAAATGTTATCTAAATCTTATAATCTTATAAATCAAATAATTCATAATACAGTATGTCTTTTTTCTACTTATTGGGACAAACACAACTCTCACATATCTATAAATCAGAAACTCTCAGCTATCAAAAATACATTAGAATACTCTTCAAAAACTCTTTTACACTCAACTAATGATTAACAATAATGCATATTTCACTCCTTCTAAACTTAACAAATTTGATGCTAATAAATCGCCCTCATGTTCTTGTTGTTCACATCCTAATGCAGATCTTTTACACATTTTTTGGTCTTGTCATCATTCACACAAACTTTGGACCTCCCTAAAAGTCCGTTTACAGAAAATGGGATATCATAAATCCACCTTATCTTGGGAGACTGCATTACTACACTTACCAAATATTTATCTCTAAATTGGACATGCAAGTGCTAATATACATATGTTCACTTATAAAATTATATATCACCCAAAATTGGCTGGATCGTACTAAACTGAATTGGAATAATTTTAAAATTCTAGCCCTTACATACATCAGTAAATGATAGTGAAAAGCCCCAAGAAGTCGACACATATTAACAAAGCTATAGAAAAGGTGTTACATATTATTAATAGTGTATAGATGGCCACCCTCCTTTTGGGATTTGTAGACCTCAGTCTCACTTATATCCTTATACTTATTTTTATCTTAGATCAATACTTATTTTGATGTATTCTTTGGTTAACATTTGTATATGATGTAGATAGTTAAGTGTATATTCTCAAACTGCATTGAGACAAAACATTCATCTTACAAAATTGTGTCATCATAAATATCTCCTAATGTTTCATTTTTAATATGTATTCTAATTTTGCTGTTGCTGTTATATTTCTGTATTGTTAAAAATTCAATAAAAAGTTTTTTGAAAAAAAAAAAAATGGTTTAACTCAAATAACTAACCCAGACTATAAAGGTTTCCACAGCCTTTGATTATATTTGCCTTGCAATGGTGGTCTTGTCTTTGTTTTGGGTAACCTCAGTGCCTCAGTATGTTTTATAATCCTTAGACTGAAATACTCAAGGCTAAAGTTATTTTTAAAATGGAAACATTTTGCTATTGCAGGACTTTATGCAAAGTCAAAGTCAAATTCACAACAGAACAAAACATTTACTTTGCTTAGGTCACTTAGATCTTGTTTTGAGGACAAAGCTACCACTGTTGCTGGTGATTTATCCACTTTTAACCATGAAATAACATTTGTGCACATACCAATTTTCAAGGCATCCTAGAGCATGCTGTTCTTAGTTTTTAAACAATGCTCTCTTGGATTTAGACAAATTGTGGTGGAACCCTCTATGAATCAAAGTATCTTAGATGTTAAAAAAAAAAGAAAAAAATATATCCTAGATGTCTGTGTTAATTATGCATTAAATGTAAATTATCACTGTATTCAGTTTGAACTTTGAAATTCTACATGTTGTCTGTGTTAATAATGTATTAAATGTAAATGATCACCATATTCAGTTTGAACTTGGAAATTCAGATCATTTTAATATTCACTGGGAAATGATGGGTGGTAGTCTAAAAACATAACATTCATCTCATCTCATCTCATTAAGTTATTCTATTATGCCAAATGCTCTTTGACAACATATACGTTTGCCACTTCCAGTTTGGAAGCTAATATGATAAACTTGAGAATTCAAGAGTGCTGGGAAATATTCTATAATAAAATTTAATAAATTAACAACGTTGTTCCATGTAAAAAAGTGCAAGGTGAATAACAAATACAAACCTCTCTTCTGGAACAGGCATTTAAAAAAGTTATTTAATAAGAAAAAAAAACATCATCATTATATCTACTATGAATTTCTCAGTGTTCAGCACTGGAAGAGATGCACAAGTTTCAAATCTCTTTTAAGGAAACATATTAGAAGAGCCAGGGGGGCATACAAGTATAAATTAGGTAGATTTGTTTCTGACAATAAGAAACCTTTTTTAATACATAAGAAAACATCTTAAGAATGAGTCCCATAGAATCTTGAACTATAACAGTGCTATAAATAGACAACATCTGCATCTCTGAATTATTTGTCAACAACATTTTAATGGCTATAGTCACTCAGCTGCAACATCTATTGGCACAGAATTTAATTGTGATCAACTGTTTATAGTTATGTTTCCATAGGTACTGAAACTTGGTTTAAATGTAAGGAGAGCACTCCCTCTATACCTGGGGTTTGCACTTTCCATGACGTCAGACTCAATGGAAACCAGTATTGTCAAGGAACATATTAACTCTAGGCAAATCCCCATGGACCCACAAATAACTCAAATTATAGATCACTCTAGATTTATTTTTTATCAATCAATAGCTTGTTACAGAACACAGTTTGTCCTATGATGACCATGTAAGACTCCTTAGTGTTCTACATGATCTCCATTTTAGCAAAATATCCATTATCTTTGGTGATTTTAGCTACCCTTCAATAAGCACCTATACCTGAAATGTAGGATATGCCCCAAAATTCATAGACTTACCATATATACAACATTCCCTTGAACAGTTGGTAAACCAACTCCTAAAGAACAAAGCATTCTTGACCCAGTTCTTACAAATATGCCTGTCTCTTGTGCTATCCCTCTGGTATCTCCTTCACTAATAAAGTCTTTCCAAAAACTTGTTACCATCTCAATTAAACTCTCAAAAGCCTGTACTGCAAATCCCACTGAATTTAAGGACTACATATGTGCCACCCTCAACCTACTTTATGATGAAATATCACATTTCATGAATGACTGCACCATCTCTGATCTTGACTCAACAATAAGCTTCAATAAGGAATTCTACCCCATTTAGAAAAATGCATTGAGCTAGTGGTTCCTACTAGAACCAAGTATCATGGGAGTTTCAAAAGTAAATTACCACAGTGGTCCATAAATAAACTCTACACCAAAAGAATGACACTTCTTAATTTATATAACTGATTTAAAACTTCTCTTCTCAAGGAAAATATTAAAAGCATTACAAAAACATTGAAAAACACTATCAGTTCCACTAGAACAGCCCATGAACTTAGTCTGGCTTATGAAGCCAAAGAAACTAAAAATCAGAGCCATACATTGGTCTGAACTTATTCATAAAGATGCCTCCTATTCTGAGCTAAATTGCTGATATCTTTGCAAACAAATTTAGTGCCAACTTTACCCCTAAGACTTCTATTTAAAGCACTGAAATACCCAAATCTCCTACTCCCCGATTATTTCTAAAGATCATCTGCAAAAAGTTTAAAGCAACAAAATCAAAAATACTTTTTCCATGGGACCTGATAATATATCTGGTTGCTTACTTAATACTGTTAAACATGCCCTTGCAGACCCATTTTTGAAACTGTTTAACCTAAGTTTAGTTACTAATTTCAATGCTGATGAGTGGTGCACTGCAATGGTGAAGGGTGGCCTTACAATCGACCCAGGTAATTACAAACTTGTCAATCTTAGAAGCTTCATCTACAAAGACATGGAATATATAATAGGTGATCTCACAAACTACAATATCAAGAACATTATTAGATTTGATCCCCAAAAGTCTGGATTTGTGAAGTGTGGTGCCCATCTACTGAAACAGGTAAGTTTTGAAAGGGTTATAGTCTGTAGACAGTGAGAATGCTGTACACACTACCTTTCTTGACCTGGCCAATGCCATAGACACCATTCCCCATGCTGGCATCATATAAAAACTAAATACTAATGAAGATGGTTAGCAAACCTGCTGAAAGACAAAAATACGCACAGTATAAGTTGAAGATGTATAATCTAAAAGTATGGAAGTGAATAGTGGTGTTCCTCAGGGCTCAGTGCTAAGGCCTCAACTTTTTGCCGTTTACTCCTCAAATCTCCAAGCAGAGAGTCAAGACCTCTGGTTAGCAAACTTTGCAGATGACTGTAAATTGGTGGTTGTCAAGCTATGGCACCCAAATCCTCCAGAGCAAACTAAATGCTAAAAGGTATAGTGTTATCGTTCTGGTAGACATTCCCCCCATACTGTAAAGACAGGAAACTACTACAAGACAAAAATGTAGCCAGAGACATAGGAGCTTGAGTTAATAATTCCCTCTCTTTTGACCATCATATGACAACAGTTTTCAGGAAATCCTTTTATTTAGTACAGCTAACTGCCAAAGGAATATCATTAAATTATAAAGAAGTAATAATTTCCTTATACTCAGCACTGATCTGACTAATTATCCTGTACAATGCCCCCTTTGGGATGTATCTTACTAAACATATCAGAGAATTACAAAGGGTCCTAATAAAAAAATCACAGGCCTAAAGTCCCTGAGCTACTAAATAAGGCTGGAAGTGTTATCCCTTCAGTTAGTGTCTTACATGCTTTTGAGGAGAGATCTCGGTATTGCTTCCTGTGCCATTAGAGACCTCGTTGTTCTAGACATCCTATATCTCTGCACATCTAGGGCTCTACCAACACTAGTACCAGGGACCTAATCTTCTCTAAAAATTAAATAAAACATGGTGGAGGGACAGGTTTACAACCTACAACTACTCTAACTTCTGGAATAAACTTCCCCTGCACATTAAGCAGTGTGACTCGCAGCCTTTTTTCTAAACATAACCTAGATGACTGGATGGTTTTTTACACATTTACTCTGGATTTACTAGTATAACCCTCCTTGCCAAGGGAGGAATACTCTGGATTTACTAGTATAACCCTCCTTGCCAAAGGAGGAATAGGCTTCTGGCAAGGCATAAATGGTCAAAAAACTCAATGGCCTTGGAATGCCCATGAATCTATGTATATGTTTTAAAGGCACTTACTAAGATAAATTATGATTTTGCAGCTGGCACAGATGGTCTGAATTGTATTTTGTGACTGGAATTATAGCCTTCATTATTTCATGTTTAACATTTCTTTTTTCAGGACTGTTAGTCTTTTGAGTATGTTCCTAGCAACTGGAAAACCACTCTAGTAGTACCCATTCATAAATGTGGAAATGCCAGCAATGTTTGCAATTACAGCCCATTACAAAAAATCTGAAAGAACTTTGATTGGTTTTCTTCCACCTCAGTTCTTATTAAATGTAGATCACTTTCAACATGACATTATTATAGGGAGGTAATTTAGCCCATATTTATTGCATTTCAATAAGATTATTTCAAAGGCAATTGATACAGGTTTGGCTGTAGATGCTACCTATGTTGATCTTGCCAAGACTTGTGATTTTGTTCTGCACTGCCTGCTATTCAAACACTTCCATTAATTAGTATGAACAGTTATACTGTTCAGTAGTGCAGTAATTGGCTATGCAATTGCCATTATATGCGTAAAATATTTGATTTCTTTTCTAATTGTGAGATAGTCAACAAAGCTACCCCAGAGATCAATTAAAGGACCCTTTCTATTTAGTGCATTCATCTTATCAATGCCTATTGTTAGCTAGTCTTGGGAGAGCAAGTTTACAGATGATGTTAAACTAGGTATAACTTGGTTCCTGTAGATAACCAAAATATAAATAATAAAACATCTGGATGTTGTGACTGATGATAAGCCTTCGCATGAAGACAGTGCTAGTTTAATAACTAGAGAATTCTTGATTTTATTAGTGGAGATATTTTGCTCTGCATCTTTTCTAGGGACCACACTATCATGATTATCTTGTAAAATGCACTGATACAACCTCTTTTGGAATATTATGTTAACTTTTGCACATGTAGTATGGCTAACATCATAGGCTGGAAAGAGTTTGAAGACTATTTTATGAAAAAATCGAAACTATACCCATTGTTCCTTACACACATGCCTTGAGACTTGGCACCTTCATACTTGGTACTTTTAGACTTCTCAGAAGGGAATTGATAATGTTACATAAATGCCTTAGATGAACTCTTTGCAGCTGCAATACATATTTCTTTCTTGAGAAACTCAGTTAACACAAGAAACCATTCATTGTCAGCTTCCACTGAGCAGAAGATAGACTTTAACCTTGAACTGTTACAAACTTCAGCTGAATGGATACCTTTGGACTCTGGTATACAGGCCTTAAAGCAAGGGATGGGACTCCATAATAACATCTGAGGTCCTGAGTCTGTCATACTCCATAACATTATAACACTGTAATGTTGTAACTTTGGCTTGTACTTTGAGCCTCATATCTTCATAAAATTTGTGGTAGCTTGGTACAGAAAGGCAAGAAAATATGTTTTTTTTCATTACAGGATTGGCAGTTTGGAGCCACATCTGAAATCACTAGCCCAGTAAGACAGGGCCCTTGAGACTGTTAGTACCTGTGGCCCAGTAGGTAGCACCCCTGTATTTTGGTGTTGGAAGGAGCAGAAGTCTGTGCATTCCACCCCTTTACCAGGAGGTTAGAGTCATATTTCATTACTCTCACTGTAGTGCAGCACACTGGAGGTGTTACACACCTAAGTGCTGTCCTTTGGGTGAGATGCTAAACTGAGCTCCCATCTATCTGAGTTGGAGGTAGGTCAGGTGGAACTTAGTTTTAAAAAAAAGTATACAGGAATTTTATTTTGCTGTTTTGTGTTCTGGTCAGATAACCTGTAGTCAATATCAGTAATGTGCCTGAAAATACGCCATAAGCCTGGGGAGGCTAATCTGGCCAAGGAAAATAAAAAATAAATAAGCAAAATAAAAATGAGTCAAATGCAGCCTCCTAACATTTATAATTTTTAATATTTTCTCTCAAAAAATCAGTGTTGTGATTTTTTTCACAAATTTTACATGAATGTGAAAACATACATTTTCAGACAAAGACAAAATGCATTTTTATACCTGAAAAATAGGGTATATATTGCATTACCATCTTTGAGCATATAGCAACCAACTTCCTGACTGTCCTGCTGTCCACCACACAACCATGGCAATAATAAAAAAGTACAGTTGTGTAAAATATTACCATAACAGGAGATATCCTTTTCCTCACTGTTACAGTATTCTTTACAAAAGGGATTCCCTGTCAAGGGCAGCCCAACATACAGTTGTAAAGGGTATGCTGTACATCACACGTATGCTCCCCACACATGGTGTAGGGCATAAAGGTGATGAACAGATGTACCATCCTCAGAACTGAAAAGCCCCAGTAGGAATGATACTCCAAGGGTAAGAATAGGCATCAAACACATCCAGAAGGAAAAAGGACCAGGGGGAGGAGGGAAGGAGTGTATACCGCAACAGTAAATCACTGTCACCTCACTGTGCCAGTGGCTGCAGTATCTGACATCTACATCTCCTCATATTATTCAGTGCAATGATAGATAGCAGTGTCTCCATCCAGTGTAGGTGCAAAATCCTATGCACCAACCCTGGCATTTCATCTCAGGTGAACCACTGGCCTATTCTGCAAGGCAGAACTAACTGTGGGACCAGGTAGTGCAGGGGCAGAAAATGGGATACTACCAGGTTGCTTCCCAGATGTGCTGGGCATTGGTGCCATAGCCAGTGAAATGGGGGCAGGCGGATTCTGTGGGGGCAGGCCTGCCTCGCTGTGCTTTGGCAAAAAAACAAAAAAATTAAAAAAAAAGAGAAGAAAGGGTTGAGATGATAGAAAAACAAGGGAGAACATTACCAACTTTATATGTGACATACAACGCATTGATATAAATATTTGACTCTATTCTGTTACCTTTACTTTTAAGACTACCAACTCCTAATAAATAACTTTTTTTACTGTTAAGACTACCCAGCTCATAAAACATGCACACTATACTACATAATGCAGCAAACAATCCTTGATGTGTGCATATATTGCACATATGTGTGTTCCAAATATACTGTTTACAGTTTACAGCAGGCCGCTGGTGCCACTGCTTTAGAGCTCTGACGTTATATTGCAATATCAATGAAAACTTCACAGTATTGTATATTTGGGAAGTGTAGTTTTTGAACCCACAACCTCTGACTACTCTCTAATACAGAACTGTTGCTTTGGCCTCTAGACTAATGCAGGCATGCTTTCCTATTACAGATGAGAGACGGAAGCTCAATTTGATACTACCTTATAATAAATACAGATGGCTTTACTTTTAATGCTAAAATAACAGTACTGTTCTGATGTATACATAGCACATCCTTCTCACATCCGTGCCAATCTAGTGGCATGGATTCGCGCATTCAGTTCTCAGTCTGTGACAACTGCAGAAAAATAGAACAGAATACCATTATGAATACCAATCCTGACTATATCCAGCTTTTAACTGTTACAAGTAGTCTCTGTAAGTGATACTTACACATCTATGGGATGTCCTCAATCCTAGATTCCTTGATCTAATAGTCGAGGGTATCCCTCCTCCTCATCTGGAGGTCTCTGTAGTGATTCCTACATTGTTTATCAGTGCGGGGAATACCAGTAGCACTGGTCAAAGCCTTGGCAAGACTATTTCATGCCTCTGACTTATAATCTGAGCCATGATAGTCCCTCTACAAAAGCCTGGGCCCATGTTCACTCACTAGGAGTCCAACAAACACTTTGGACTCCTGTACACCACATCTTTGAGCATGGAATCTCAAAATCTCTCCATGAACACCTGGCATGCCTACCACAGAACAAGACCAATTTAGAATGATGTTTTCCTGCCAACTGCAGGTATTGCACTTACTGAGGGTCCTCACATTTTGGTTTTACAACATTTCAAAGTGCTGCACATCACTTACCATCACACATACATGGTGCCTGATGTTGCATACCAGGAAACATGTTTCCGTGAACACCAACAGTCTTAATTGAATGCATCCAGTTTATATTTGTGGCTGTCTGGGTCCTGTCTGCTACCTGGTTGGGCTATTTGACCAGTTTGGGCACTGACGCACAGCTCACAAACCAGATGAGAATACCCAAACATGTTTGTGCTAAGCAGCACATCATGCAAACGGTGTCCCCCCCCAAAAAAAAAAAAATAAATTTAAGAGTTGAAATGGGGAAAATCAGTCTATTACATACACAGTAGAAAATGTTAGTACACATGAGATATGCCTACATAGGTGTGGATTTCAACTCTCACTCCAATGCACCTTCAGAAAACTGGATGGGTGCCTTATCCATCTTTGCCACACAAACAGTTTTGCAGCAAAGAAATGAAGTAATTCCTCACACAACCAAGTGCAACTGAATTTTCACTGATATCATGGCATAAACTGTTATTTGTAAATTTATTATATTTAATATACTTGGATGTAGTGCACTTAGTGATCACGCAACCTGTTATGATTATTCCTTTCAAATATACAGCTCTGTCTTAATTTTCTGTTTCATTGTCATTCAACAGTTATCTGACCAGTACTGAGAGACATGCAGTGTATAAGCCAGTCTGTATCATTTACCTTAAAATGTGCAAGGATATTAACTGGGAATACTATGATATGCAGTTGCTATCAAATGATGGGCAGGTTGCATGGCACAAACAATCATAGCCTGATTGTTTTTGTAGGGGAGTAAAGTTCCAATTATGGAACATGCAAGGGTGCACTTTTCTTTCAACGGGGTGGACCCAGGCAGAGCTACTGTTATGACACAAACAAGGATAATTGCTCTTGTTACTCTCTTTGTTTTGCATCCTGCCTGTTTGATCTTATGAGGGTTGTGAAGTCAGAAACTGCAATATGTCTCATTACTTTCTAACTTCTCTCTATTATGACTTACCATTACAAACATATGGTGCTAAAATGAGGGCATGCAGTGATTGTCAGTACTTTGAAGAGGTATGAATACGTCACTCTTTGATGCCTGAGGCCAACTACTTGTTAATGGACACATACAAGTCAAATAATTCTCTGTTGTTACATCTTATGTTAATTTCTGTACAAATCTCCCACCATTTACTTGCTTACTATACCAAGTGATGAAAAACAAGGACATGCCATAATATTATTATACAATACAGTACATGTTCAGGACTTACCTTGTAAATGTAGCAGTTGTCACAGTGTTATTTCAGGACTGACTGTAAAGCAAGTAGTACACAGCCAATACATGCAGTGGTAAAGACTCTGGCTCTGAGTTGAGGCTGGCAGATGTTGCAGAGTTCCTATATTGTGTCCCTGTAAACAAACTAGTATTCTACAATGTCCATGTCGTGTATGTTGTGATAAGTTAAATGTGACCTAAAAACTCTTCTCCATCTCGGCTTAGGCCTGTTGGCAGCAGCAGCATTGCTTGCAACCTGTAGCACATACAAATGGAGTTAATCAGCAGCAGCTCCTAACATTCTGTCTGTGTAGACTTTCTGTGTGTGTTCTCCACTACTTTTGAAATCCACAGGAAAAACCACCATGGAGTCTACATGATTGCTTTATAACTTGTTGAATAGCTCCACCAGATCAGTTGATTAGCATGCAGTTCAGCTGCTTATGCTGTAATAAGCATGGCTGAAATAACAGTCTAAGACGGATGTAAACCACTGATAATCTGCTCCATTATAAAAAGGCAAATGTGTAGCTAGCCAAACTGATGGTGAGGACACTTGCTACATGTTTGCAGGACTTCACAAAAGAAAATTTCTTCTAAATATATCTTTACAGAGGAATATTAAACTCCAGGAGGTATGGTCCCATTTTGTTACCTACATAATGCATTTGCTGGAATATACTAATGAATAATTTGAAATAAAGGCTTTTAAACTTTTATATGTTTCCATTAGTTAGAAGTGTACTGATGGCATGGCCATGTTTGTCAAGCCATTTCTGAGGTACATATGATTGACAATACATGAAAATAGAATGCTGTGTGATAAATAGGTACAAGTGTTTCAGGGACCGGTCCTTTGAAAGCACTTTTAGCATTTCAAAGATGTTTTATTAGCAAAATGGCTCATTTGCCTATTCTTTTGTGAGTGGGGGGAGGAAAGAAGAGTTACTGTTATGTCGCAAACTAGAATGAACTGCTCTTTTTAGGGAGGATCACAGCTTAGTTAATGCTGTGGCACATACAAGGATATGTTGATCTTGCTACTCTTCTTGTTTTGCATCCCACCTCTTGTTAGTATTTGACATCTCTAGATGGTTTTACATTTTTCCAGTGGGTACTACAGACTGCCCACCTTTACTGTTTTATCTGGAAACAGTTACTCTGTAGTTATGTGATACTTATGTGTATTATCATTCTGTTGTCTTTTAGGACACAAACAATGTCATTGAGGCAGAGACCCCCATTCAGTGAAGTGAAAAACAATATCATTGTTGATGCTCTCCATCAACATAGGTCATTTCTGCTGGGAGGGGTTCAGCCCAATATGCATCAAAGGCTACAAGTATGGCAGCACAATGTTGGCAACATCAGTTCTGTGGGTGGCCACAGCCTGACATATGAACAGGTGCACCAAAGGGCCACTGACATGATTACCACTGCATGGAGGCAAGCAGCTGCTGCTGCCGGAGACCAAAGGGTAATGGGGAGGGCTTGCTACAGAGCCACCTCTTACCTCAACAAAGAGTTCCTGGAAAATATCCTCCAACATGAGAGCTCACAGCAGAGTGGACCACAGCATGTCTTTGACGGTGTTGCCACTATGTCTGAGTCCCAAGAGAAGCTTCCAGGTAGGCTTTGTTATATGACCAGTTGAATACTGTTGCATAGTAAAATAATTGAAATGAAAGTTGCTTCTGTGTCACATGTCTTTTTTTGGGATGGTATTGAAGACTGCTGCAGTTATAAGCTTAGTTTGGAGTTGTCAGCCACGTTCATGTTGAATGTACAGTTAATGCAGATATAGAGGAGTACATGTATTACCCCCTGTCTTACTGTTAAATGTGAGGATGTTGCCTTTACCTCTTGCTTAACTTATTTCATGACCATCAGGAATCCAGCAACATATGCCTTCTGCAGACGGTAAGTGAAATAAATTTATAACAGTACTACAGATCCATTTAAATAAATATCATAATGTGTCATTTTAAGCTTGCTGTGTGTATTGCTGTACTGTCTATAATAATGACAACACTGCTAGTTGTTTAGCATATATTGCACCATAGTATTGCAGGTATTAATGTATGCCTGTGCTTCTTCCTTTTTATCATAGGCGATCATGACAGTGGGAGTGTGGGCCCTGTGCCACCTGATGTCAGTGTCTCATCAGACACTAATGATGATGGTGAAGAAATGGAGGCATGCCTACCCAGTACACTCAGCCCACAGATATTGGACAGGTGGAGGCCAAGGACATTGATTAGGGAAGTGTGGCTATTGTGGCTTCAGTGCCTGTTGACTCTGTCCATAGTCAAAGTGTGGGTGAGGTGCCATACAGGAGGGTTAATGGGGTGCTCAGAGGGTGCCTGCTGTTCCTCCTCCACTTGGTGCATGTGTCTCTTCCTGTGTCACTCAACATATGTTTAGGGCTGTCGTGGAGGCACAGGCATGTTTAGAAAGGCACTCCAGAAAAATGCTCAGGACTGTAGATGTGGCACAGGCTGACATGCATGACTGCCTCCACTGTATTGCCGATTCACTGGATCGGATGATTGACATGTTGGAATGAGTGGTATCTGTCATGAAATGAGCAGTGTCTGTGATGGAGCATCTGCTGGGAGGGTAACGTCATCCTTGTGGGAGTAGGCCAGCCATTACATCTGCTGATAGCCAATGTGACCATGCCCAATCATGCTCCTGTAGTGGCAGTACTTTCACTGGGTCTGTCGATGAGTGTACTAACCACACCCAGATGTGGCAGATGATACCTTTTAACAAACAATAAAGAGGATGAAACAGAACTTGTGAATTGTGTACTGCTTAAATGCACTTTTACATGTCACAGACATACATGTACACCTCTGTAAGTGTAACCTGACACATCTCCCTGATGTCATCATTCACTGTTGCAATCCATTAAACACGAACACTGTGGCAGTGCCTACATGAAGTGAACATCCCTACACTGTTACCATATTTTGAGATTCAGCAATTCTAATGAGTTTTGACCTCATCTGCATCTTCACTGTGCTGACAGCCCTGAATCTATATGGTTGGTAACCATGTAGGCAGGGAAATTGAAGGGTAGCCCAACGTTGTACACTCAAGGGAGGATATTACTTCACTATATATCTGCAGAGAGGAATGCAGGTTTTGATAAAATTTGACTGCATTCCATCAGATACATACTGCATATGCTTACATGACAGTATGAATGGTAATGTTTCATGTGGTTTACATTTTTAGCTGTCTATATTAGTTACGGGTACATTATTCATTTCGGGGTACAAAGCTGCAGTTATGTCACGGTACTTAAAAAGGAATTGTTGCTATTGTTGATCTAATTTTCTAGCATCCACCATGTCTAATAATGTGTGTGGGGTTACATATAATGCTCAGTTCTGTACAAATCTATGGACTTTTACCTGGCCTTGTTTCCATGTAGACTCCTTTCCATGGCTGTATTCAGAAAACGTCTGATTACATGGTCAACACGAGGACAAAGTCTACACAGTTGCTTTATAGATTGTTGAATCAATCCATCATGTAGGTTGGCTTCATTAGCATACAATTCATCTACATCTTCTTCTTTCGGCTTTTCCTGGTTAGGGGTCGCCACAGCGGAACTCCAGTCCACTAATGATTGGCAGTAGGTTTTTACGGTGCCGAGGTGCCAGCTCGATGCCCAACCTTCAACGAAGGCAAGCCCATTCACGCATGTCTTTTGAATGCCACTCAACCCCGGGGAGGACATGCAGACTCCACACAGAAGGCGCTCCAGCCGAGAATTGAATGGGAGAACCTCTTGCTGTGAGGCAACAATGCTACTGCTGCACCACCGTGGATCTGCACAATTCATCTACATATGCTGTAATTTTCATGCCATGGAAATTGCCATGTTTGTGCATGATCTGATGCAGGCATGATCAAAAATGACCATGTAAGCTTTATTAAATGCCCCCCTGTGTTGGTTTGTTGAATGAAATATAAGGACAATGTATTTTTAAGTGCTTTTTGTGTTTTTATACACAGTTTTAAGGAATGTTTATATCTCTTAAGTAATATGAAGTATTTCACACTGCAAAGGTGAATCTGATATTGAGGCTGGTCAATCATGTGACTTAATAGTTATTTAAATTTTGTATGATCCGATGAATTCTTTTTATTTTAAGATGAAAGCGCTTATCTGATAAATAAAAGTTTGTAACGGCACCCAAGTTGTTCACAGTGTTCTGTCCTTTGTATTTTTATCAGTTTGTTTGGGGGTTAAGTTGGATTTTGAATTACATATCCTCTTCTTACCATCCATACCCTACTTTAGTCCAGAAGCATAACTAGGGTGGGGTGAATGGGGTGGCTGCCCCAGGTTCAATGTGTTAAGGTGTGTGATTCGGCAGTTGCTGATGTGGTTTTATTGCAGGACTGGAATTCAAAATTGTTGGTACTGTAATTGCTGTCTGGGCTTGATGAAGCACTGAAAAGTTTACTGGGTGGTTGATATTATAACTGTAGAAAACTGCTTGCTAAAATGTTACAAGTCATTTGTTGCAGGTTAGCAAAGGAGCTTTTTTCTTTGCTCAACTCTGAATCAGCTCAGGGCTGAAGCACTGAAGCACCTAGTGGAAGGGTGATACAGTAACTGTAGCAAACTGCATGCTAGAATGTTGTAAGTGATTTGTTACAGTTTAGAAGAGGAACTATTTTTTTTCTTTGCTCAATGTAAGAGTTGTGGAGTAGAATATATTTCAACCTTTTAGTCCGAGAAATCTGGACAAAGGCCAATCCATTAAGTTTACAGTAATAAGTAGACAAAGGTCAAAAAATCAGGGACAGATTCTGATTGTTATATAAACTAAGAGAATTGTTAGAATACCAGGTTTTCTGTTGCCATGAATTCTGAGAGATACAACGTCTAAAACACAAATGTTTATATTAAGGAGGACATCAAGCAATGAACCTTATTTTTTCTTCTCAACTTAGATTTGAGGGCAGCCAGACCGGGGAATGGGATCAGGCATTAAATGAGCAAAGGTTCTCCTGCAGACAATTTTATTATCTCCTAGTATACTGTTCTGTAAATATTATCAATAGTAATATAAAATACATGTTTCTAGCAGGGGGGTTCTGCCCCCATGTACCATGTTATGTGGTGGGTCTGCCACATATGCCCTCAGTCTTTTAACATACTACTTCTGAGGTTGTACTACTTTGGGAACAAAGGAATAAATATATTTATTTTCTCACCAATTTGGTGTGACTTTGGGGCTAGTATATTTAGAGATGCCAGTTGGAGGCAGTCTCCATATACATATCATGGGATGCAGGAAGGCATTGCCCTTCTGTACAAATATCTTAAAGAAACATTTATACTGTTTTTATCACAAAGCTTGATGGAAAAGGCAGTATCATGTAGCTGCAGACTTTTCACATCGTGCATTTAGGTGAGGATAAAAATAACTAGACCATAATGTTACCACACCAATAGGTTCATAGGTTGGTACTAGGCTATTGGCCTTAGGGCCTATGCAAGCCTAGCCATAACAATTCCCTGGCTATTTCTTCCCACAATATTTACTTCCCTGAACCCCTGTCTAGCAGGGTGACTGATGTGATCCCTGGGGTGAATTTCCTATCTCCTATCCAATCGTCAAGGTTCCTTTTGAAGAGGGCCAAAGAGGCACTCTGCTTGACATGTATAGGCGTCTATTCCAGAGTCTGGGGAGTCTCTGGGTCAGGAACCTATCCCTCCAGCATGTGTTGTTCATTGTGATGACAAGGCTTAGATCCCTGGAGTGTGTGGCTCTGAGGGATTGGGATTTCTTTAAGTGTAGCAGGTCCAACAGCTCTGGGTGTGACATGGCCTTGTATGTTAAGCAGAGATCACCTCTGAGTAGACGATATGTGACAGAGTATAGTTGGAGCAGTCGACTGCATACCATAAAACAGACAGTAAAAAATTCACAATATAAAAAAGAGCACACTTCCATACTGTTTACCGGCTTTGAGTTAGTTCTCCCTCTGCTTTCACAGTGCAGTAATGACAAACCTCATGTTTATACTTTGCTTTTCCATTTTATAGGTTCATAGGTAGGTACTAGGCTATTGGCCCTAGGGCCTATATAAGCCTAGCCAAAAATGTACCCTGGCTTTCACCACCCAAGAAAATTATTTTCTTGTGCCCCTGTCGAGCAGAGCGACAGAAGTGATCCCCGGGGTGAATTTCCTATCTCCCATCCAATCATCAAGATTTTTCTTGAAGAGTGCTAATGAGGAGTTTTGTCTGACATAGATAGGTAGTCCCTCCAGCATGTTCTGTTTATTGTGGTGACAAGGTTTAGGTCCCTAGAGCATGTATCTTGGAGGGTCTGGGATTTCTTTAAGTGGAGCATGTCTAACAGCTCTGTGTTTGACATAGCTTTGTATGTTAGGCAGAGATCGCCTCTGAGTAGGCGATAGGCGACGGAGTAAAGCTGGAGTTTTTTGAGATGGTCTGCGTAGGGCATCTGTTTGAAGCCAGTAATCCTCTTTGTGAGGTATTTCTGTGGCCTTTCCAGTTGTTGTAGATATCTTGTGAGGTACATACCAAAAGGGGCGTTGTACTCTACAATAGGTCTAATGAGTGATGAGTTGAGAGGAACAATGACCTCTTTTTTTCTGGATGAGAAACCTTTTCTGATGAGGTGAGCCACATTGAAGGATTTCCTGACCACTGCGGCAATGTGATTATCAAAGGAGAGACTACTGTCCACCTGTGTCATCTTCTTCTTCTCCTTTAGGCTGCTCCATTAAGGGTCGCCATAGTGGATCATCAGTCCGCAGAACAAGTGGCAGTAGAGTTTCACGGTGTTGAGTTGCCAGCCCAGTGCTCAACCTTCCTCAGAAGGCACACATACACACACTCACACCTAGGACCAATTTAGAATGTCTAATCCACCTGCAGTATACCTTGGGAATGTGGGAGGAAACCAGAGCACCCGGAGGAAACCTACACAAATACAGGGAGGACATGCAGACTCCCATTTTTAACAGTCAACATGCTGACCAATTAAGGAATGAGTCCTGATCTTTGCTGCCTACACCATATAAAGCAATGAGTAACTACATGTCATACAACTCTTAACCTTCCCTGTATTTGCTAGGAACAAGAAATGCTCCCAGCTGAAAAGAATAATTTTCTTACTTACAGTCATTTGCTCACTCAATATTTCTAACAAAGTACACTGCACAGAATTTAAAAAATCTGGCAACCCATTGCAACCCTAAAGCATATGGTCCCAGTTACCTCTTTCCTTTCTATCACACCTTCAGCATTTGCTATCTACCTGATGAAAATTTTGAAGTCTGCTTCAGGTATAAAAATGTAATTCCAAACAAAGATCCTAAACCTTCTGGACTTGGTTGCATACTTGGGAGCCATATGTATGTCTTCCCATTGTTTTCTTGTAAACTGCTTTTCCATTCGCTATTCTCAGTATTTTCTAACCTCCTCTGATTGATTCTTATAGTTATCATGCAATATTTTATATGCCCTACTAATTATCTCTTTTTTAACAGCTGCTTCTGTTGTAGATTCAACTAGAAACTCTATCAGAGCAAGTCTTTCTCTTAAAATTTCTCTATCCCTTTCTCTTTGCCTATACACTGAGGTCATGAAAGGCAGTCTGTGGTCTGCAATCCAAATGTCTTTTTGTCCTCATACCACTCTACTACATATCCTGCTTGAGTTATTTGCTTCCAATATCTTGGTTCCTTTGACAGGTTTCTCCAGTAAATTCAAGCCCCCCTCATGCCTATTTTCTGTACTCCTACTTGCAGTCATCCCTATTGGCAAAATCTCATTTCTCCATTTTCGTATTGGATTAGTTCTTTGCACACTTTCTGCTACTTTATCAATTTAATATTCTGTAAGAGTGTTATTATTCTCTTTAAGCATCTGCATCCAAAATCCAACTCTCTCTATTTATTGAGCTTCCTCTCTGCTTCATCATCATCCCTTTCACTTTGAATGATAAGCTTGTGCTTGTGTTATGTATATGAGCCTTAACTGTCTACCTGTAAAATATCCCTTCAAAATCAGGTAAACCTAAACCAATTTGTTCTACTGGAAGGATCAGCTTAGCCCACTTAACACTTGCCCTCCTTCCCTTCCACATAAATTCCTTCAATTCTTTATTAATTATTGTCCACAATTTCTCCTCAGGTTGATAAAAGTATGCCTGACCCATATACAGGACTAAACATTTTCAAAATGCACACTCTCAAGGCACTCCTAAAAATGGAGAACATCGATATCTGTGCAATAACTCAGACCTGGTTCAAGGCTCCAGAGAGCACCCCTGCAATACCAGGCTACAACTCTTACTACACTTTTCGGCCACCAAACCAGGATCAAAACACTAAAGGTGGAGGAGTGTCCATATTCACCAAGGATATTCACACCATCAGGCTAGTTGCCCAACACAATGCGTCTGAAATTTTCCAGGTGTAACTAACACTAGGTAAGACTGCAATCCAAATTGTAGCTGGCTACAGATCCCCCACCATGCCTCAAGATTCTCACTACACCTTTCTAAATATACTGGAAAATATTAAGATACAACCAAACACCCTAATACTGAGGGATTTCAACTACCCTGCCATTAACTGGGAAAACTACTCGTGTACCAACACCTTTGCCCAACGGTTCTTGGAATTCATAAATTCCAATGCCCTGGATCAACTAATCCATAGTCCCACCAGGGGCTCCAATATCCTAGACCTGGTCATTACCAACATGGGAAATCGACACTCCACACCTATGGTAACCCCCTAGTTGTTCAGGTCAGACCATAAACTAATCACCCTAAATATCCACATCCCACCCCCACTCCCCAGTAAGGAAACCTCCATATAAAAACTTCTCCAAAGCCAACTTCATGCTACTCAAGTCAGAAGTGACAAACTTCATGACACCCATGCAGACGGGAACTGAAAGTTTGACTGCTGAGTTCTACACTAAGGCACTGTACGAGCACATCCACTCATGCATGAATCGTGCCATCCCAAATAGAACCAAGATGCTCTCCTCCAAAAAAAGGAAGTCAATCTGGTGGTCCCCTGCCATAAACAAACTTTACAACAAAAGGAAGAAACTGTTGCAGAAAAGAAGAAAATCCCATGATGCAAAAAATTCCCTTACCAGCCTCAGTAAGAAGCTGAGATCCTTTGTAAAATCCTCCAAAGCTAGTTACGAAAATAAAATTGCCAAAGATTCCAAAGAAAACCACAAGGCATTCTATAACTATGTCAAGAATCTAAATGGCAATGCTCAGATCTGCTCTGAGCTACAATAGAATGGCATTAAATATACTGATCCCAAGGATATTGCCAATATCCTGGCAGATAGATTCAGTGCCAACTTCACCCCCCTCTCACCCCCTAAACGGCCCATCTCAATACAGGAAGATTGCCAAATACCGGTAATAATGGCCACACAGGTAAAAAACGCACTCTCCAAAGCTAAGAATACAGCATCCATGGGACCAGATGACATCCCGGGCTGTGTACTACATGAACTACAAAATGAAGTGGCACCTCACCTAAGTGTCATGTTTAATCATACCCTCACCTCAGGCTTCATGTCCACTGAGTGGTGCACAGCTACAGTTATCCCACTCCACAACGGGAGATCCACCTTGGATTCCCAGGAACTACCGCCCCATCAGTCTGACGAGCCTGAACTGCAAAGCCATGGAACGTATTATCATGAAACTTATAAACAAAGATATTGGCAAACATCAAACACTGGACTCAAGTTTGGGTTTGTGAAGGGCCGATTTTGTCTCCTTAACCTGATTGACTTCTTCGAATCAGTCTCCAGAGCTGTGGATGAGGGTACAGTCCACACAGACAATCTGGACCTCACCAAGGCCTCTGACACCACCCCCCACTCTGGAATCATAGATAAACTTACTATGCTGGGCATTAATCCCTATGTCACTCGATGGGTTGCCAACTGGCTTACTGACAGAACCCACACTGTAAAGGTAGCTGGCTCCAAATCCAGCTCCAAACAAGTGACAAGTGGAGTACCTCAGGGTTCAGTCCTGGGACTGCTCTTGTTTGGCATCTACTTCTCTGAAGTACAGGCCAACACTAAGGGACTCTGGCTAACAAAGTTCGCAGATGACTGCAAATTGGGAGCCATTATTGAATCCCCAAATGATGTGGATGCTCTACAAAAGGGACGTACAGAAACAGATGCTTGGTGCCAGAGCCATGGGCTCAAGCTCAATGCCAAGAAATGTATAGTTATCCCCATTGGGAAAAAACATGTACCCATGAATTACCACATAGGTGACAGTACACTAAACACCGAAAGTGTGATAAGAGACTTAGGAACACAGCTGGACAGTGGCCTCACCTTCAATAACCACATCGCCACAACAGTCAGGAAATCCTTCTATGTGGCACACCTCATCACTCAGGGCTTTTCATCAAGAAAAAAGGAGGTCATTGTCCCACTGTACTCATCTCTCATTAGACCCATTATAGAATACAACGCCCCATTTGGTGTGTACCTCTCAAGACATCTGCAACAACTGGAAAGGATGCAGAAATACCTCACTAAAAGAATCACTGGCCTAAAGCAGATGCCCTATGCTGACCGCCTTAAAAACCTCCAGCTGTACTCTGTCGCATATCATCTACTCAGAGGCAATCGCTGCTTAACATACAAGGCCATGTCAAACCCAGAGCTGTTGGACACACTACACTTAAAGAAATACCAATCACCTCAGAGCCACATGCTCCAGGGATCTAAACCTTGTCATCACAATAAACAAAACATGCTGGAGGGATAAGTTTCTGACCCAGAGACTCCCCAGACTCTGGAATAGACTGCCCATACATGTCAAGCAGAGCGCCTCCTTGGCCCTCTTCAAAAGGAACCTTGATGATTGGATGGGAGAAAGGAAATTCACCTCGGGGATCATGTCAGTCACCCTGCTAGACAGGGGTCAAGGGAAGTAAATAGTGTGGGAAGAAATAGCCAGGGAATTGCTATGGCTAGGCTTGTACAGGCCCTAGGGCCGATAGCCTAGTACCAACCTATGAACCTTTGAACCTATCCCAGTTTACTCTGTCAAATACTTTCTCTGCATCAAGACCCATCAATAACAGATGTATTTTCTTACATTCTGCTTCTCTCTTGATCATCATTGTTCTACTAATATTGTCAAATGTTTGCTTCCCCTCCACAAAACCACACACTGGTCCATATCTATCAATTTTGGCAAAACCTTTGCCAGTCGTTTAGCTAGTATAGACATAAACACTTTATAATAGTGGTTTAAAATTGAATTGGGTCTATACAAAGCTGTGTCTGAAGGGTATTTGTCATCTTTGGGTAACACAGCCACCACAACATTCTTCCAAGATGTTGGTGCCCCCCCCACATTTTAAAATACTGTTAAACAAAATCTTCCAGATCACTTTCTCCCCTCCTAATTCCCAAACTTTCACAAAATACCATCTGTTCTGGAGACCTTCCTGAATATTAATTATACATCACTGTTTTTGTCTCATCATCTCCTATCTTAACTGTTAGTTGTTGAGTCTCATTTACCTCTAACCTTGGCATAATCATGTCTTCCATAAATATTTCCATTTGCACTCTTTCATGATTTCCACATTTCTCTGATTTATACAAATTTACATAAAATTCCAGAATATTTCTTAAACCTCTACAGGATCTCTGGTTATTTTTCTTGTCACATGTTCTTGAAGTCTGGCAAGAACCTTTTCAAAATTCTGTTGCCTAAATAGTTGTGCTAAAAGTTTTTGTGCTCTGGGGTTGTTATCAAAAATAGTTGCTTAACTGCAACCTTTCTAAACTCATGCATATTATCCAAATACTCTCTAATTTTCTGTTTAGCACTCTGCATTTTCTTCTCCTCTTGTTCAGTGCAATACCACTTATTCTGCAATACTTTAACCTTTGTCAGCCCCTGTAAGTAATTTCCTATTTTTAAACTCCATTTTCATTTTATTCCAGTCACTAGTATAGCATCTGAAGATATTTCTATCTTCCCCAATAACTCTTGAATAATTTCCACTACCCATTCCTTAAATTCATCTCTGTTTAGCAAGTAGGTGGAAAAGCACAGTGTTTTATTTTTACTTCATTATACTGCAGTTTTATCTTAGTTTTTATCGGTGCATGATTAGAAGTAGTTATTGGATGTGGGTCAAAGATTTCAATAAAATGCACATGTTCCTGTGAAATATAATTTATACTTCGTCAAGCCTAGTTATTGTACATTGGAAAATAATATGTAAATTCTGCTAGAATTCCTACTACCGAATTCACATCTTCCCTACCGAATATTTTAATAAATTTCTTCAGAAATCTACCCTCTTTTTAATATTGCACCTTATAGGTCACTCTGATACATCCTCACTACTGCAAATCAAATTCCATTCCTCATCTATAAATAACATTCCCTGCTGAAAGCTGATTATTTCTCCTCAAAGTTTCTTAAGCTTCATAATAGCAGTTTTCGGTGGAATATAAATACGTGCCATTGTAATTCTCCTCCCTTGCCAACAGCCATTTACTACCACAAAACTACCAGTTTTCTCTTTTTCCTTCATCTATCACTATTTGAGCCCCTCTAGCAATTAGTATAATTACTCTTCTTTTCCACTGCCCTGATATTTTGCTGAATATCCATTCTGAAATCCTCTCTTTGTCAAATTCACATGTTTATTTCTTTCCAAATGTTTCTCCTGCAGCATTGCTATTTGTACTCTGAATTTCTTAATATAATTCAATACTCTTTTCTTTTTAGCTGTAGTTGTAAGGCCATTCACATTCCAGGATAATATGGACAGCATAGCCATCATGATAAAAGGCTACTATTCCCACATATTATACACAATAGTTTATTTAATGTGTATTTCTTGCTTTTGTGTTATATGCATATACTAATATAGGCTGATATTTTGTACAGTTGTTTCTTCTCATCTCCAGCTGAACCTATGTCACATTTTCCAAGACATTCTGTTTTAATGAAAACTGAAAAAAAAAAACTAAATACAACACACCCCCATACACTATTAACTTGGAACAAACACACAAAATTATGCACATCTTCAAAACATGAAATTTAACCCTCCAGAAGAGAATAATTGCCCCAAATTTATGACTGCACCTACATGCTTTATCTAACCTAAAATTAAGGTTACCTGTGCTAAAATGCATGCTACGGCCCATAATCCCATACAATCTTACACTGATTGCTATCTGTTCTTTTCTTATCTTTCTTCCTCACCCAGATATGAAAAACAGCCTGCATGCTTTCAGAAATCATTGACTTTTAGCACTAAGAAAAAGTGCACTGGCTATCTTTAAATAAAACAAAATTGTGCACAGTTTTGTTAACTGCATTAAAGTATTAAGGTTGATAGGGAGTTTGCTACCTCTTATTCAATTCCCATAATTTCAAGCTTATTTTTTTCACTGAACTGCTTGCCATTGCACCTTTACATTTTGCATTTCCTCAGCAAAGAATATTCAGAATTTTCACTGAACTGCTTGCCATTGTACCTTTACATTTTGCAATTCCCTCAACAGAGAATAATCAGAATTCTCAGGATTGACTGCTTACACCTGAAGACAGCTCATCTCCATGGAAATGTACTTAGCAATGAGTATTTGTAAATTTCTCTCAGAAACAAATGCACAGTTGCACTCAGCTGCAGACATCTCAACTCCACTGAACATTTGCCAGTGGAACACAAACAAATTAATATCTTTGCAGTTGTAAGAAGCTTAGCATTTTATGGCTTTCATCATTCTGTTGTATTTTTAAAGCCTACATGCTTACAAAAGCACCTGTTTACAGCTTCCATCAATGGTAGTGATCTAAACAGTCACCAGTGGAAAATAAAAAGTGAAAATATCCTAATTCTACATATAATATAATCAGTGCATATTTACACCCCACCGCAGCAGCCCAAGATCACACCATAAGAACATTAAAGTTGCTTTTGTCCATCTTTTCTGTTGTTATACTGTAAAACCTATATTTCTTACAACTAAAAAGTACTTGTTTACTTTAATACATTTAACAAACACAACAGTCACTTGAACAATTTACTGTATATAGCATGCAGTGTATATCATAAAATGTTTTATACAAATATGAGTAAGAAAAAAAACTATTTTACTTACAGTTGGCTTCCCCCTTTTAGTGTCCTTCTAAACATTAATGATATAAAGTGGGGTATATGCTTTACAGTCCATTCACAAGTTTAACAAAGTCAACAAAAGTCCAGTGTTTTTCAGCCACTTTTTCTTGCAAAACCATATTTTACAAATGTGATAAAATGCTTAATAGTCTTTCACTTATTCACTAATTTCAAAGATGCATTATAGTCTTCCATTTATTCAATAATTTCAGAGCTGCTAGTCTTCCTTTTGTTCACTTCCATCTCCTAACACCAGACTCTGGCTCAAGTCCAAGGTGCTGCTGATTGTTTCTCTCTGTCAAGCATTTTCCTTTGGAACATTGGAAAGGTTTCAATGGCAAAGTTCTTCTCTGAACCTTACCATCAGAAGAATGAGAAGCAGAGTCTCCTTCTGCTTGCTGGCTCACTTTTTGTTGGATAAACTTTTTTATTTCCTCCTTAGCCCATTCTATGTCAAAAAATTATTTGTTCCTCCAGGAAAAAAACACTTTGAAGACAGCTGGATAGAGCAGCTTGAATCTCACACCTGCCCCTCGACATTGCCTGATTGCTGGGGTGCATTTGCTTCTCTTCTGCCTGATGTACAGTGAATAATTATTTTCTACAAACAATCTGCTGTTTGTAGTTTTTAATACTTTGCTCTTCTACCATCATTTCTTCAAGATCAACTCTTTCTGCTGGTATGATTGCATCTTTACTAATAAAGGTCTTTGCTGATTTCTCATGGCTAGGTTTGGAGCATACAACTGATGTGCTCTTTCAATTAACAAATTCTGCAGTGGAACACCAGTCCAGTTGCTTATTTGTGCTTTCATAAAATTAATACAGTCTGTTCCTTTCAGTTTCTCTGGTACAACAGAAAATCCCAGGTTTTCTCTGCATGCTCTGTCTTCAAACTCTACTATTTTTAAATGATTCGTCTTGAGAAACCTCATATTCAGCCAGCTTTTTCTTCATGTCAGCCTCTGATTTTTGCAGTTTTATCAGTTCATCTGAATGGCTAGTTAAAGCTTCCTCTGTTTTTTTTTCTGGCCTTTTGTTGTCTGAATTGATATATTCCTTCGATGTTTCATTTATTTTAATCACCTCTGAGAATATTTGGTTTATTTTTTACTCAAAATTACTGGAAGTCATCTCTTCAACCAACGCTGAACCCTGAACTGCTTTTTGCTGAACAGTGGCAGAATCCCTCACAGACAGTGTGTTTTTTATTCAACTTTTCTGGTTGATTTTTCTTTCAGTTTTTCCAACTTTCTTCTTTGCTAGCATCCAGACAACATATTTACTAGCCAGTAACTGAATTTTCCCCAAAAAATCTCCCTCTCTCTCTCTCTCTCTATATATATATATATATATATTCAATGTAACTTCCTTTTCTCAGTTTCTGAGAGCTGAAGTTATACTGTTAATCGGTGTGCAGCCATCTTGGAAATCCACAATGTACTCATCTCCTTAACCAGATTTTGCTATTCAGAAGTGTTTTACACCAGTTGTTGTTTCTTGATTTTGTTATACTGTAGTAAGATATAGTGGTCGCATGTATACCTTTTCCTATAGGCAGAAATTGCCCCTAGTAGATATGTTCTTTCAGAACACAGAACAGAGGATAATGCCATCAACTCAATTCCATATTCTATCCCTGGACTTCCACTTTGGCTTTTCATAAATAATATGGTGATAATGGAAAACACTGGACTAAAATAGTGTCTTTGCATGATGGTTGAAGTGTTATGACAGAACTGAAGTTATGCACATGTTTGCTGCTGTCATAACATTTAAATCATGATCACAGATACACTATTAAAAGCCAATGTTCTTTGTTATCCATTATCAACTGCACCAGTTATGCCTTACAATATTGCCCTACTGGTAAATCACTATGGATTATAGTCAAATTACTGAGTAATTCTCTCAGTTGATGATGCCAGACATAGTTCTCAATCTCATAGCACAAATATTCTGTCTGAAATCAAGGGCAGATTTTAAATATTGCTCTTACCAGATTGGAAAGTTACTGGCGTAACATGTTTTGCATTAGCATGCATTTTCTATAGGATAGGAAGTCTGCAATTCATACAGCTGCAATTATTTTGTGATTTCAAGCTAGCCTCAATGATTTGCCAGAAAACCACAAATTTTATAAGGGAATAATCAAAAATATGAAACAAAAATCTATACTATCTTGGACATACTGGATAATTGAAATGAATGATTCCAGACATTAGAGTTTCTTACTTCAGTGATAAAGGAGAACACTGGACTGGTTCCTATTCATAGACTTGAGTTACGCTCAGCCTACTGTTCTCCAGTTTTGACAATAATATTACTAGTACTATACAACTTCCCCCTTTTCTTTGCATATGTTTTTGTTACTTTGTTATTCCTTCTGTTTTCCCTTTGAGTTTGTACTCTAACTTCTAATGGGCATGGCCTGACCCTTATAAAAATGACGTTATTGCTCATAGTTCAAACAGATGCTCATATTTCTGGAATCATAGGTGTTACTAAAAAAATATACATGGCAACCTATTCACCACAAAGTAGCTTTTACAGTGGTTTAATTCATTTAGTTCCTGATCATAAACTGGATTGTATAGGCTACAATGAACATAATAAATATGAATTTTCAATGTTGTATAAACAGTTCACGAAGCTTGTTATTTCTCAGTAAACATTCAAGCAGTACACATACTGCCAGCAGCATTTTCTTCATATAGCTGTGAGCTTTCATATGAGACTAAATAGTTCTGTTTCACTTAATTGTTGAGATACTTAAAGAAATATGAAAATTATTACAATGCAAATGAATAGTATGCAAATCATATTCAACATCTCTTTGTGTGCATTAGAGAGATGTCAGTATCAGTACAGTTGTGTTTGCCACTGCATAAGCTTTAAGATGAAATCTTTTAATACCCTGTATGTAGCATGGTTTGGAATTAGGAATGCAAATATGAACAAGTACTGTTTGATGCTTAGAGATGTCAGTAGGATGTAACTGCAGAAATGAATGGAGGTGCACTATGCTATAATGAGTTAATAATGAGTTATTTGAGTTCTTTCAAATTAATATTTTATACTTCTTTGACTTTTTCGGCTATAGCTTCAAATAAGTCTTTATACTAAATGTCACTGACAAAAGACACTTGCTTCAAATCCTAATTTAGATAACCTAATCCTCTTCATGTTTTCTTGACGGACTATCTTTCTTACTGAGATAGCTAGGTTTCATAGCTGCCTTGGAATTACATTTGAGGCCCTCATTGATTTTTGATTTAGTATTAGAAATGTGTAAGTACAGAGAACTTAGGAAACTAATGTTGTCTTTTATTAAAAAAAATACTTCATCTACCTGATTCTGAATAGATAATAGAGCTATTTTCACCTATAGTTTATGATTTGTTTTTCTTTTGTGGCCTCTTTCTTAATTCTTATTGAAACATGAAAACCATCACCAATAATGTTTGCCACTTCAGTTTATTTTGGTTCCCTTTTTATCTTACTTGCAAGTGCAATCCTTTGCACACTTTGGCTGGAACCCCCCCCCCTTTTCTACTTCACTTTTGCATGGCCACACATTCTTTTCTATAGTGTTCCACTTTATACTGTTCTTCCCACTGCTACATCATTTTTATTTCCCCTCCCAACCATATTAGTTGTAGAGTTTCCTTTTGTTCATTTTTTCTGTTTGCTATTACAATCACTATTAGCACTGGTACCTTTCCTTATTATTGTAACACCTGTCTTTCCCATTGAATTTCAAGGCACCATTATTCCGTCTCACTCGTGAAATATTGCTTGAAGTACACCTCATAACTGTCAGTATTTGCCATTCATCTTCCCACTCTGGTACTCACTTGCATCCTGTGGTCACTGGTCATTATTTCACATTGCGTTATTTATTTTTACATGGGGATGATTTTTCTTGCAAGATTTGGTTGTTTTACACATCAGCTCAGTATAACACCTTTGGTCTTCATGCAGCATGTATCAGTAATTAATGCTCACATGCCACAGTTCTATAGCCTAGGGATTCATCCTGACCTTTGATTACTGTATATCTGGAATAAGTACGCTCTAACCATGTCCATATGGGTTTACTGTAACTGCTCAGGTACTTTGTATTTCAAAACAATATGCTAGTTCACTGGGTACTTTAGTGTTCCACTGACTCTCTGACCCAAAAGGGTTTGCAGTGGACAAGTTTACATACACTGGTTATCAAATACATGTAAACATGTACATAAAATCATTTTATTGCTCTCCACTGCTGCATTAGTAGCTATTGTATTGATAGTGCTGCCTCCTGCCTTTTCATACAGTCTTGTTATTATGTGTATCTCATGCTCTAATACATTGTCAAAACATATTCCTCTTGGCTGTTCTGCACTGTCATTGTTTTATTCTAACAGTCTGAGCTGCATGCAAAAAATATATGCTCATTTTAGTATGTCTTCCTAAACACCAAAAAAAATAACTGCTTACTGAAAGCCATGCTTCCAGCAGCTAGGTGGAGTCATGGGTGCCTCTGTGTTCACATCTGCTTGCTCTTAATGTTCTCACTGCACCTCTTTTCTCTTTTCAAAACTAACAAGCCATTAAAATGGAGACAAAATAATAATAATAAAAAACAGCTTATAAACAAAGGTGTGGTATCTAGGTCCAAGGAGGTCATTGTTCCACTGTATTCAGCAATCATCAGACCTGTCATTGAGTACAATGCCCCCCTTTGGTATCTATGCCTAACCAGGCACACACAACAACTGGAAAGTCCACAGAGGCTCCTTACTAAAAGAATACATAGCATAAGTAACTTGTCCTGTGTAGACTGCCTCATAGCCGTAATCCCGTATTCTATCTCCTACAGGCTGCTGAGGGGAGAAGGCATAGTCAGACCCCACCCCAGTGGAACTCCTGCATATCTGCAAAACGAACAGTGCCAGAATTACCTGTTATAAAGACTTAAACATTGCCTGTGACATTAGTAGGACCAGCTGGAGAAACAGGTATGTATCCCAGAGACTACAGCTTCCCTGGATCAAGCTCCCCATTTATTGTTCCTCCCTAACCCAATTCAAGTGCAAATTGGACAATTGGATGGGGAACCGGAAATTCATCCATGGTTTGGCACCTATGTCTCTAATGGAAACAGGCAATTTGCAAATGGTTTATCTCCCAGGCCCCTGCTTGTATATGTTTCATCTCCCAAGTCCCTACTTATACTTATCAAGGGTAAAGGACTTGTTAGAGATTTGGGATACATGGCTAGGATTAAAAAGGCCCTTGTAGTCATTAGCCTAGCAAACATATATGAACCGAAGTATCAATATGTAATTATTTTGCTTTGGTGTGTTGGATCCCAACCTTATGCACTTAAGAAAAGTAAAAAGGTCACACTAGTTTTACTTGCGATCAAAGAGTAATGTTTATTGTCTCAACTCAAAGCAGTGAAACCCTGTGTAAGTTTGCCCCTGAAATGTGTTCTGGGACACTCTACTTCATAAATGGTCAATTACATGTAAACATTTGGAAACCCACTGAAGTGGTGGAAGTATAATGCCCCCAAACTTACCTGGGCTGGGACAGAAATGCATTTTGCACTGTGCAGTAGAAAATCAGTCCCTTAATTCTTCCTACCTTTTAGGCAAATAATGCATGGCAGAATGACACTAAAGCCCTTTAAGAACTGTGAAACTCCTTCTGCTAATACTATGGGACAGAGTCTAAGTTGGGTGTAATAGAGCAATGTATTTGATATGTTTTATACAGTTCAGCAAAGTCACTGCCTACTTATGTGAATAACTTCTTCATAGCACTAAAACTTACCCCTTAGTACTTTTCAAAACATTTGTAACATCCTTTTTGATTTTATTGAAACATATGTTGTGAACTTTTTTGAGTGGAAGGACAATGGAGCCCTGCTCCAGCAAAAAAATTGGTACTTAAGCTTTCATCTCTAAGGAGCACATCACATAATCAGAGTCTGGTTAGTGCCCCAAGTGACTTTGATTTTCATGCTTATTTATACCCATCAAACAAGAAGAGAGACTAATGGAACTTTATTTTTGCTTTCTTTTCTTTTCCTTTTTTTGTTTTGACAAGGACAAACAAGGTATGCTATAGCAGCTTGCTTCTAGTGATGTTATTTGGTGGCAGAAACAGAATTGTCTTATTTCTGTGCAAGTAACAATGGACTTGTCAAGGGGTAAATCTCTACAGCTATTCTCTAAGTATTATGTGATATTTCAAGGCTCCTATAGGTAACCTGATGAATTAAATGAAACTGTGACAAAGAAATGATCAGAGGGTATCTCAATTGGCAACATTTTTGATACACTTCACTATAATCATCAACAACAAAAATCAGGTTATAATATGTTACTCATTACAAGTATATATACATCATTTAATTAAACAAAACAAGTAATTACAGTTTATTGACTCTATACCATCTCCACTCAGATGGTCAAACCCAGCCTTTCATACATGCAATGAAAGCAGGTAAGTGTGGCTAAGATATGATGCTACTCACCAATATAGTACATGAACGTCCACTGAACAAAAGCCATTATTAGCATGCCACCAGAAAAGGACAACATTCCGATCATTATCATTGTAGATTCTCTTAAATACTTGGAAAAAATGTAAACTCCCAGAAAGCTGGTTACAAAAAGCACATATCCTGTTGCATTACCATAACCTATTTCTTCTGGACCCCATTTTAATGGTTCTTTTATTAAAAACATTGGCAGCACGTCAACTCCTCCAGCAACTGCTAAATCATACAGGATTGCAGCAGCAAACAAAAGAAAAATGATGGCTTTATCTACAGCAACCACGTTTTCAACAGGTTCAGTATTAACAGATGCCAATGTATTTTCTTCTCTTCCATGTAATAGTGGGGTCCTTTCTGACTGACTGTTTCTCAGAAAATTATTGGGAGCTTTATTTTCATGCTGCAGATTTGGATTCACTCTCCCACGAGGTGGATCTTGTGCATGGAGTATTGGTTCGTTTGTCTCTTGTGGAACTTTAAGAACAATCAAGCTGTAAAAAACACAGAAAGCATATAAGACAGTGCTGAGTATTGCCAAAACACTGCCCGAGTGCTTATAAATTGTTACTTTGACAAATAAGTGTCCTGATGCCATACTTCCAATGAAGCCAGACACTCCATATGTAAGTTCAATTGTACTGAGACGTACTGCCCTCCGCTGCTCTGAAGAACCTTTTGAGGCCAATGCCATGACCCCAGCCCAGTAGGTTGAAAACCCACCAGTTAAACCATTGAGGGCAGCAGCACCAAACATCACTTCAATGGGCCAGTTCAGCATAATCACAAACAGTAGTAGTGACCTAGAAACTAAGTAACCTACCAGGGGTCCACATATGGTTATTTTTTTATTTTTCTTGTCCCCAAGCCTAGCTATGAGAAAGGCAGAGAGCAGAGGTGTCAGACCAAGCACCAAGTTGTAGATCATGTAGAAATTGGAAATACGTTTTTGCTGTTCCTCTTCACTATTCTCACTATTGTTCTGTAAGGAAGATGAGTTTGTCATATTGCAGTGATCCTTAACCACCATCAGGAGTCCAGTGTCATAGAGTGCACTGGCAATCTGTGCCCCAGCCACAATTGGCTCAGTCCAAGTCCTTGCTGCTGCAAACATTTCTGTTTTCACTGTGCAGCTTTGTGATGTGATTAAGCTGTGTGTGAGCTGGAATTCTGCTTTTTGAAGAGAATAAGAGACACCTACAACGCCTTCTGGAGAATGAGGAAATACAAAACACAGCCAGTTTCAAGTAAAGACAACAGATTCACAGAAGCATGTAGAACTAGGACGATTGCAGTGTAATCAAACTCTGTTCCTAACTACACAACTTCCCCTTTTCTAGTGTAAGGAGGTTATCTTTTTTAAATATTACAAGCTCGAGTTTGAGCTGCTTGTTGAGGACATCCTACAATCCATTATGTTAATAACTACTTACGCTTTTTAGACATGCTAGCAAGTAAAAGCTAAAAATGCGGAAATGCACACAGCATCTTTAGTGCTGTTCTTGTAAAATAAACATGGATATTTTTCACCTGAATGTATCTTTCTTGATTTCGCTTATTTGATAAGTCAGTTGTGAAACGTCATTGGATGCACATCAGAAAACGAACTGGAAGGACAACGTTTTCTTTTAAAAGCATACGTCAATAAGTGTTGCTAAGTGCATAGGTATGAGCGATTTTGGTCTGACGGTAACTCCCCTTATGACTACATTTTTTGAAAGGATTACGCCCTTGGAATCAAGCATTACAGAAGTCAGTATTTGGAAAGTAGGCAGTTCTGCTCACATTACTAAATAATTTCATCAGAGTACCATTCCTCTCAAATGTACAGATTTTCGCAGAATGTCCGGATTAAATCTGCCTCATATTTTGGGGTACATTTCTCATAAAAAATTGGTTTTCTGGCAAATCATTGAGGGTTGAAGTCAGGAAATAAATGACAGAAATTTGTTTCAGACTTCATACCGTTCAGAAAATTAACGCTAATAAAAAAACAATTCTATCAATTTTCTAAGTTTGTACAAGCAATACTTAAAAAAGTGTCCCTATTTTTAGGCCTTTGCACCCCCCCCCCCCATTACTGATGACATTGTTCAATTTCTTGTGCTAAGGTTGAGAGGTATGATACCCGCGATTACTTTTGTCTCCTGAATTTACATGAAGTGTGTACCAGGTGCGGACACTTGTTGCCTTGGTAACACAGGCCTGCTGGGAAGCGTCTTATTTTCAGTAGTGTCGCCTCATGATAAGGAAACTTACTGGAGTATAAGGTGGCAATCTTATTCTTTCAGCTTTTTTCCGGTTAGGGGTCGCCACAGCGGATCACCTGTCCGCTCCTGATTGGCAGTGGAGTTTTACGGTGTCGAGTTGCCAGCCCGGCGCCCAACCTTCCACAGAAGGCACACATACGCACGCGCTCACACCTAGGGCCAATTTTAGAGTGTCCAATCCACCTACAGCATGTAAGGTAGCAATAAATAGGTTATCTCAGTATTATTTTTTTTTATCTTTGATGGCGAGTTAGCAGAAGACTTACAAAGTCATATATAGGGACTCTAATTACCTGGTGACCAGGTCATAGAAATGTTTGTTGTGTTATTATCTCTTTTTAATATGGTTTTATTTTTCCCCAGACGGTCAGACCACAGCATAGCTAACAAATCTTCCACCTCCAAAATGTGGCACAAATACGTCTTATGGTGTGGCGTGGTATAAATAGGCAAAAATAGAGCAATCACTAACAGCTTAACGTCTTCATCCTCATCTGGGAAGGTCACGGAATGATTACAGTATGTTCCTTTATACGATTCTGCGCTATTTATAATAGCTATCAGTTGAAAATCCTAACAGTGAATGTATGACATATTAAGTGGAACTGCGGGGTAGATGGACTTTTTAAGACCAAAATAACACACTTTTTGTATGTCTAACAAAGACAAAAAGACTTTTGCTATGTTGTGATAAAATTAAAACCGTGTCACTGTTTTGGGCCAATAGTTCAGATGAAAAAAAAAGAGTGATAATGGGGTTTGGAAGAATGAAACCTTATCCCTGAGGACACACTTCCTCTACTGTATGGGGTTGCAGTCAATCACATGTTTGGTGTTACAATGGTAGCTCTCTAACCTCAAATATTCAGAATCAGGAACAAATCCAAAAATAATTAGGAACAATAGGGGACATTTTAAACTATTAATACTATTAACTTGTGAAGCAGAGTAAGAAAATTAAAAAATTAACATACATTTCTTGCATCTCTTTCAACTCCTAGAGTAAGAAATCTAGGCAAAACCTAACATAATAGGCAGACAAAGGCCCAAAATAGGAACATATTTTAAATATTGCTCTTATAAACTTAGAAAGTTGCTAGAATAACACGTTTGTATTACCACCCCACTCGGGCATTGCTGACAAACTCAAGAGGTTAGATACAAACTCATATGTCACCCGGTGGATAGGCAACTGACTCACAGACAGGACTCTGGAAATTAGAACTGGGGAGTCCACCTCTACAATGAGGTCAGTTACAAGTTGAGTCCCTCAGGGATCAGTCCTTGGACTGCTCCTTTTTGGCATTTACTTCTCAGAAGTCAAGGCCAATGTCAGTGAGTCTCTGGCTGACTAAATTTGCAGATGATTGCAAATTAGGAGCTGTCATTGACTCTCTCTCACTGACACAAATGTTCTCCAGGAGGGACTGACACAGACAAGCAACTTGTGTCAAGAGCCATGGACTAAAATTAAATGCAGGAAATGCATAATAGTATCCTCTGGTAAGTCATCCACCCCTGGTAACCATCAAATTGACAACACACCCCTTAGAGTTGGCCCAGTAGTCAGGGACTTAGGGATACACATAGATAGTAATCTAGCCTTTGACCATCACGTGTCTACAGTGGTGAGGAAATCATTCTATGTTGCCAACTTATAAACAAAGGTATTTCACCTATGTCCAAGGAAGTCTTTGTTCCACTGTATTCAGCATTCATCAGTCCCATCATTGAGTACAGTGCCCTCTTTGATATGTACCTAACCAGGCATATTCAACAATTGGAACACCCACAGAGATTCCTCACTAAAAGAATACAGGAGACCTATGCTTGGCATACAGGGCACTGTCAGATCCCACTTTGATGGACCTCCTGCATATCCACAAAACAAGCAGCACCAGAATTACCCATTCTAAAGACTTAAACCTTGCCTGTGATGCTGTGATATAAATAGGACCTGCTGGAGGGATAGGTATATATCCCAGAAACTATCCCATCTATGGAGCAGGCTCTCCATCTATGTGGAGCAGAGTTTCTCCCTAACCCAATTCAAGTGTAACTTGAACAATTTGATGGGAAACTGGAAGTTCATCCCTGGTTTAGCACCCATGTCTCTAATGGACACAGGCAACCTGTAAAAGGTTTATCTCCCAGGCACATGCTTACGCTTATCAAGGGTATTAGAACTTGTCAGAGATTTGGGATGCATGGCTAGGCCTAAAAAGGCCATTGTGGTCGTTAGCCTAGTAAACACCTATGAACCTATGAACCATGCATTATCTGAAGAATATGAAGTCTGAAATTCAAATATATGTCATTATTTAGTAACTGCAACCCTCCTTGATTTGCCAGAAAGCCACAAATTGTATGAAGTACAGACCAAGAATATGTGGCACATAGCTTGGAATCTCCTAGCACAAAATATCTGAACAAAGCTGAAAAATAATGGGGGGGGGGGGCAAATCTCAAAAACAGGGACAACATTTAAATATCTCGCTTATAAACTTAGAGATTTGCTAGAATAAAAGGTTTTGTTTCACCATACTTTTTCTTAAGGATATGAAGGCTGAAACTGCATCCAGTCCTCACAGATTTGCAACAGAAACTCAGAAAATCAAATTTTTTTGAGGAACAGGACAAAATATGAGGCAAAAAGCTGGACATTCTGCCAAAATCTGTACAACTGGTATGATGAGGTAAAAATCTAGACATTTGAGATGCATGATTTCATGAGGCAAAAAAAGTCTATAACTCTGATTATTGTCATTACTTAAGTGAAGTCCACCACATTTTCTCCCCAAACCATTCTGATGAGGGATTAGGAGGGACGGATCAAAACTTTGAGCCATAATCAGGGACATCCCTGAAGATCACAGGCATGTGAAATATGGTTGAGGACACAGCAGAACTCTCATCCTCTTAGTTGAAAAAACAGCAACAAAAACACAAAATATCTTATCAAACTAATCATGCAGTGCAAAGTTTGAGACATCAAAGCTTTCTGACTGTTTGCCTCATTAGTGAATTGAAACAAGCCTGTGGACAACTGAACAATCCATGTCTCCAAAGCTTGCTTTATTTAGCTTATTATTATATTCCCATGTCACTCACGCTTACTGATCTGAAAAATTAATCAAGGTCAGACATGAGAGTGCCTAAGTTATGTTGCATAACCCTTTTTTAATGGATAAACCCTAAATATGTTTGCCTCATACTCATACCTCAGTGAAGTCTGTAAGCAGAGTGCCACTGCAGATGTGAATAATTCCAGAAGTGTGACCTGTTTATGTAGCCCAGTAATGTCCACTGTCCACTGAGACAATCATTATAATGCATGAAACAATAACTGGAGCTTAAACTGCAAGTTGCCAGACATGCATAACAAACACTAAGGGCAAGGTTTCAGCAGGGCCATCACTTGCATATTTTCTTGCAGTCATCTCATCAGAGTAAGTCACAAATGTCTGACAGACCTAGAGAGCCTTCCAAAACTGCTTGATGGTTGACCCTTCTACTGTTACTTTGTAAAGTTTATAAAGTTTCCGGACATCTCACAGATATTTGCCTGAAGTTGAAGATCTTGAACTTGAAGTCAAGGTGCCTTGCAGTTTCAACATCTCAGGATCTCATCTGCATCCTTTTGCTGATTTTACTGCCTTTTTCTCAGAGAAACTTTCTCAGGAACTTTCCCAGTTGTGATTTAACAAGTGATTCTTCCAGTTTATAACACTGCAGAGACAAGCCTACAAAGCTCAAGAACTTGTAAAGTCGTGTAAACTTTTACAAGCTCCGCATGGTGAATGTGTAATACTAAAGTCATAAACCTTTGTTTACAGCAAGTTTACCATTTAACATAGTCTGTCTTTTAATGTATGTTAACTATTAAAACATATATTCCAGTGCTACATAATGAAAGGAACATGTTATGTCACATTTTCTTACTAACATATAGGGAAAGCTTGGTTATTTGACATAGGATGAAGTGTATTTCATTGCTCCTTAAAGTGACTTCAGCAAGTTAGTGGATTAGAAATCTAAAATGAAAACCATCCTTGACTGGGTCCTAACTAACAACCCCTCATTGTACCCCCACACAGGCAGTCTCCCAGACACCTTAAGTGACCACAACATAATATACCTTATACGTAGTAGAACAAGCATATGCAAAACCACTAACTATAAATCTATTAAAAACACAAAAACATTTCTACAACACCTAGACACTATCGCTCCATTGCGCAAAATCAAGGTTAGAACCTTTACAAACCCCTGGCTCAGTAAAGAAACCAAACAAATCCTCAAGTACATAGACACTGCCTGCCTTTACTATCAAAAAAACAAAGAAAGACAAAGCCTAAGTACCAAGAACTGCGCAACCATGCAAAAAAATGCATTAGGCTGGACAAAAAATCCTATTGCATGACATTACAAACTAAATACCAACACAACCCCCAAAAATTTTGGAAAAAAGTAAACCAGCTACTAAAACCCACTCAAATGTTTACCCCCAAACCAACCACCCCTGACACTAAAGTTCCTATCGAAACACAATTCAACTCCCATTTTGTGAACTCTTAGTATCACAGGACAGTTCCAACCTCACTATCCCCCCAACAAAAATAACACTAATACAAGCTTTACCCTCAAAACAGTTTCCACCACTTCAATCAAAAGCATGCTCTCCAAACTAAAAATCTCATCAACAGCAGCTGACCTACTCCCCAACTATTTCTTGAAACTCACAGCAGATGCCATTGCTATCCCAATCTCCACTCTCATAAACAGATCAGTTGTTGAAAACTATGTGCCCAAACTCTGGAAAATATCCTTTGTTACACCCATACATAAAGGCGGGACCTTCACCGAACTTAATAACTACAGACCCATTGCTTTACTCTATCCCCTGGCCAAAATCCTAGAAAAATGCATCCAGACCCAGGTGCTAAAATATCTCCTAGACAGCAACATCCTGTCACCTACTCAACATGGTTTCAGACCTGCCCATAGTACCGCTACAGCCCTCCTCTGCTTCACAGGCACAGTAAACCTTCTCAAAAATGAAGGCCTGCAGGTGTCAACTCTTTTTTTGGATATGTCCAAAGCATTTCACACAGTCTCGCACCAAATCCTGCTAAACAAACTAAACCAATATCACCTATCAAATTCCACTCTTACCTGGTTCTAAAGCTACTTAATTGACAGGTGCCAAGCTGTGAAATGGGAAATTTCTCTCTCTCCTCAGCTGCCCATAACTATAGGAGTCCCACAGGGTTCTATCTTAGGACCACTACTATTCGCAATCTTCACAAATGACCTCCATACCACTGCACAGCATGCATCTATCATTCAGTATGCAGATGATACTACCTTAATCTGCTGCACAAAACATTCCCACCCTCCTGCAAACAACTCAACTAGCATTCTCTGACTTTGAAAACTACCTTACCAAAGCCCAACTTATCCTCAGTTCAAAGAAAACTCAGCTTATGATTATAACCAGTTCTAACAAAAACACTGATAACAGTCAATTCACTGTCTACTCCACAAATGCTACTCCAATCGCTCAAGTGGCACAGGCTAAGCTATTGGGAATAACCATAGACTCCCACCTAAAATTTGATAGTCATCTCAACTTAACTATTAAAAAAGCACATGGCAAACTGGGATCACTATACCGTATCAAACCATTTCTTACCAACAACACAAGATCAGCCATTGCTCGCTTCCAACTTCTATCCACCCTACTCTATGCATCTCCCATTCTGACTAATCTCAACAAAACTGAACTAAGCAAAATGGAAGCCTGCTATAACAGAATTGCCCACTTTGCTGCAAATTGCTCATATAGAACTCATCACTGTACTGCTTTGAGACAGCTCCACTGGCTTGAACTGCCCAACCTCCTAACCTACAATCAGCTCTGCCTCTGTCATTCTATATGTTACCTCCCCAATAAGTGTCCTGCCCTCAAAAACCTAGTACAGCATTACTCAGCCAAAAGGCCTCTTAGATCATCAAGCAAACTGCTACTAGAAGACACCAACAGCTACAGTAGCTTTGAAGACACACCATATAGTAGTTCAGTGGCTAAAAAATGGAACTGTCTCCCCACTAACATACAAAACACATCGTCCAAAGCCTCCTTTAAAAACCTCATTAGGCAACATCTCAAACAAAGTTGGCAGTGCCATGACTGCTCCCCAGGCTAGTGAAAATGGATAAGGTACACATACTGAACCTAGAGTACTTAATAATAGTTTTCACTCTTACTCACAAATACTGGCTAATGTACAATGTATGTAGTGTACCTGTGTACTATGTATGTATTCTACCTATGTTCCAAATTTTAGCCGTACACCACAAATCTATCAAGTACCTTTATTTTTAAATTAATGTTTTCTTGTTTGTTCTCTCCACTGTAACTGTTGATGTGCTGCATACCACTGTAAAAACATGTCTATTGTAATTTGTGTGTATACTGATCATGTCTAAATATCTAAATGTATCTGTAATTTTTCTGTGTGGAGCTTTTCTCCCCGGGCCTCTGCTGAAAAAGGGCCTTTTTGGCTCAGTCAGACACCCCCCCGGTTAACAAATGTAAAATAAAATTAAATAAAATAGTCAGCAAGTATATATGATATTACATGCCACGATAAAAATGAAGGTAAGAGTCATTCATTGAAGCTTTCCAGTAGGGTGACTACAAGGTAATTTGCTCCTTTAATATTTTCAACAATCAACTCCTAAGCAATAATAATACTACCTTCTTCCACCCACCAGTCACTGTGTGTTCTATCAGGCTCTGTACATGTCCATTATTATTTTCTGTCTCTGTGAATGGATACAGAAACGCTAAGTTTCAACCTCTTGTGTGTTAGCTGTACAGTCTCAGCTTCAGCATGGATTTAGCTCTGTTCAAGACTTCTTGTCTGATTTGGGTCTGTACCTAAGCATCCTTAAAACAAAATACCTGCATGTAATATCCCCCACTCTGGGCCAGTAATCAAGGAGCCTCAATCCTCACCACTGACACTGGAGAGGGACATTCACTTGGAATACAAATGGATACACTCAGTATTTCCAGATGCAGACCTCTCTGACCTCAAATGACAGAGTTGAATACTGTATATCACATTTTGACCTGGAGATTCTAACTCATAAATGTTTAGCCTCCTGACTCAATAATTTCAGTGCTCCATACTGCAGGCTGTCTTATACCAGCTTCTGCAAACTTCTTACTCTATTTAAACACAATGTGGATAACTGGATGAGAAACTGTAAATTCATCTTCAGCTTAGTACCCATGTCCCTCATTGATAGGGGTAACAAGTAAATGTCCCAAATGTCCTTGGTCTGCCTCCTATGAGTATACAAAATATATATAAAATATATACAAAATGTAAGGGCTAAAAAAATATCATGGGAATTCAAAAATAGGCTTCTTAAGATCTTAACAAACATATAGTCTGGTAAGTACCTATATGACCAGGTAAATGGTCATTGACCTGACAGAATATAGCTGCAGCCCCTTCCAGTCAGCCCTGGCCATTCTGTTACTTCTTGCAGCCCTGTCTTGCTTTGAAGTCACCAGTTGTTACTGAGTATACTGATCATGGCTATTACTGCCTATTTAAGTAATTAGTGAAAAAGGATAGCGAGCAATGTTTTCTGCTTTCTGCACTTGTTTTAGTTGTTTTTTTATTTAATTGCATGGGTTTGCAATTGTTTAAGCTCCACGGATCCAGTTTTGGCATCCTACAGACTGCAAGAGCATCATGAAGGAGAAAGAGATACTCTAAGTGCGTCCATTTTGATTTTTTCCCTAATTTACTGCCTCCTGCACTTGTTTTTACTCATTTTTTTTATTTACTTGCATTTATTTAAACTGCATTTGCTTTAATATTGCTACACACTCAAGTGTGCAAGTTTGTACTGCATTTGGATTGTTTTTACTGCTGTTATTGCTGATTTTCTGTAAAAAAAGTTCTAAGCTTGTTTCCCACCTATCCTGTAACTAGTCTAGTCCAGATACAGATTTGCTGTATCCAGGACTGTTTGTAAGCTTCTGAGCCCTCCCAAGTCTTTCTGTGTTGGAGAGAAGGCTTCTAGCTTATCAGTGGGAGTGGTAAGCACTAGGTAGCCTATCTACCACAAGAGGAGTGGTTTCTGGCCCAGAAATTGTAGTTTATTGGTTGTTTGAGCAGTTTTTCCATCCCTTTCAACTTTCTGGTTTAAAAGCCCATGTTTGCATGGGTTTGCACCTGTTTAAGCTCCACAGATCCAGTTTTGGCATCCTACAGACTGCAAGAGCATCAGGAAGGAGAAAGAGATTCTCTAAGTGTCTCCATTTTGCTTTTTGCACTCATTTTTAGTAGTTTATTTTAATTTAATTGCGTTTATTTAAGCTGTATTTGTTTTAATATTGCTACACACTCAAGTGTGCTAACTTGTACTGCATTTGCATTATTTTTACTGCTGTTATAGCTACTTTTCTGTAAAAAAAAAAACAACAAAAAGTTCTAAGCTTGTTTCCCACCTTTCCTGTAACTAGTCTAGTCCAGATACAGATTTGCTGTATCCAGGACTGTTTGTAAGCTTCTGAGCCCCCCCCAAGCCTTTCTGTGTTGGAGAGAAGGCTTCTAGCTTATCAGTGGGAGTGGTAAGCACTAGGTCACCTATCTACAACAAGAGGAGTGGTTTCTGGCCAGAAATTGTATTTTATTGGCCGTTTGGGGAGTTTTTCCATCCCTTTCAACTTTCTGGTTTAAAAACCTGTGTTTGCCTGGGTTTGCATTTGTTTAAGCTCTGCGCAGTGGCGCCGAGTTGAGGTAAACTATTACTGGTGCCAGAAAGTCTGATCTTCAGTTTTTCCTTTAGATCTGGCTAGTTTTTTCTTTCTCTCTTGCACTTCAAATAGCTTAATTGCTTTGCACTTCAACAGGTTTTTGTAGCAATTATTGGAGCACACCTAAGTGCCATCAGCACTAGTCATTCTTAATGGAAATAGCTCCAGTACTTAGTTATGACCACCCCTCCTGGCATGATTAAAAGGCAGTTCTCTGTGCTTTCTCCTATTAATGTGGTGCACTTGGGCATTCTGAGGCAGTGTAGCAACTGCTTCATGTACACAGACAACCCTCTTCTCTTACCTCCCAACACTCAGACTTGTGAGAGATGCACTTATATAACCAAATTGGAAGCTATACACTCTCCAGCCAAGACCAGACTAGCTGGTTAAGAGGAGAAAGTCAACACCTGCACCACACCACATGGAACACATAGCCCTCCAGAACATCCACCATCACAGCTCTCACATAAAAACACAAACCACACACCCACCTTTGTGGATGCTCTCAATAGAAATTTACCCAAACAGCAGAGACCTCCAAGACAGAAATGCACTCAACCACCACAACACAGCACAAACCACAAGACACATAGCTCACTTCCACAGTGTGCCCCTTAACCTAAGCCCCTATGGCTAAACACCTTACCCAATACACTAACCATAGGTGACTCATTAATGAGGCACACAGATGTCCCACTCACTAGGTTGAATAAGGAGAAGGTAATAGTCAGCTGAGCATCAGGTGCCAGAATCCGACACATAACACATACACTCAGGTCACTCCACAACAAGTATGACTCTGTCATTGTCCATGCGGGTATGAATGACCTGAGATGCAGCTCCCTGGATTACATGAAAAGAGACATGGTGGAGATCTCGTATTATGTGGCCCAGGCAGGTATGACCCTAGCCCTGAGCCATATTCTACCATCACCCAGAATGATACCACAGTAGAAACAAAAAATGATTGACTTCAACAACTGGCTACATTTCTGGTGTCATTCTAAGGAGATCTAGTATCTGTCTGCTTGGGATGACATGACTGACAGACCTCGATGACTTGCCATAGATGGCCTGCATCTGTCACCCCTGGGTTTCCGGGTACTGGCTAAGGCTCTTGCCACTCCTATAGTGCCTTTTTTAGGTGGTGTTCCAAAGACCAAATTACCACCATAACAGCTATAGATAAATGCAACCTGAGGGTCATGCTGCTCAACACTAGAAGTCTAAATCTCAAGATGCACTCACTCAAAGCAATCCTCAAAATTGAGAACATCGACATTTGTGCTGTAATGCAGACCTGGTTTAAAGTGGCAGAAAGCACCCCTGTGCTACCAAGCTATAACTCATTCCACACCTTTTGGCCCCGAAATATGGACCAAAGCTCCCAAGGTGGTGGTGTCTCCATATTCATAAAGGATATGCACACCTCCAGACTAGTAGCCCAGTATAATGCATCTGAGATATTTAAGTTACAACTAACATTGGGTAAGATGGCGATCCAGGTCATAGCCTGCTATAGGTCCCCGACCATGTCCCTAGACTCTCACTCCATGTTTCTAAACACCCTAGAATCTGTCAAGGTCCAAACCAACACTCTCATGCTAGCAGACGTCAACTACCCCTCCATCAAATGGGAAAACGTCTCAAGCACCAATATACTGGCCCAACACTTCCTGGAATTCATCACTTCCAATGCCCTGGACCAGCTCATTCTGACCACCACTAGAGGAAGCAGCATCCTTGACTTGATTATTACTAACATGGGTGACCGTTGATCTACACCAATAGTCAATCCCTCCCTGGTCAGATCCGACCATAAACTAATCACCATGGAAATCCACATCTTACCCACATCCCCTGCAAAGGTAACCACCTTGAAAAACTTCTCCAAAGCTGACTTTGGGCTCCTAAAAACTGAGGTGGCTAACTTCACGACACCCATGCCAATGGAAAATAGCTGCATGACTGCCGAATCATACACCAATGCACTGTACGAACATGTACATAAATGCATGGAACTAGCCTTAGCCAGCAGAACCAAGACGCTCTCTTCCAACAAAAGGAAGCCAATCTGGTGGTGCCCTGCCATTAATAAACTCTACAACAGAAGGAAAAAACTGTTGCAGAAAAAGGTGAAGTCCCAAGACTGGAAAAACTCCCTTATTATCCTCAACAAAAAGTTGAGATCCCTCATCAAATCCTCCAAAGCCAGCTATGAAGGCAGAATTGCGGTAGACACTAAAAACAATCACAAAGCCTTCTGTAGTTATATCAAGAACTTCCACGGCAATACCCAGATTTGCTCTGAGTTACTGCACAATGGTACCTCTTATACTGAGCCAACAGATATTGCCAACATACTGGCCGACAGATTCAGTGCCGACCTCAGCCCTCTCACCCCCCCCAAAGGACCAATCACAATACTGGAAGAATGCCAGGCACCCGGCATTACTGCAGCACAGGTTAAAGCTACATTGTTCAAGGCCAAGAATACAGCTTCCATGGGACCTAATAATATCCCTGGCTGTGTTCTACATGAACTACAATGCAAACTGGCACCAGATCTGTGTGCCCTGTTCAGTCATAGCCTCACCTCAGGCTTTGTCCCCGTCGAATGGTGCACTGCTACAGTCATTCCTCTCCATAAAGGGGGAGTGACTGCAGACCCTGGGAATTATCTCCCCAGTAGCCTGACAAGTCTGATATGTAAAGCTATGGAGTGCATCATCATCTACCTGATTAACAAAGATATAGGAAATCTCCAAACTCTAGTCCCCATGCAATTTGGCTTTGTGAAAGGGAGATCATATCTGCTCAACCTGGTTGACTTCTTTGAGTCAGTCACCAGGGCTGTGGATGAAGGTAAGGCAGTGCATACAGCCTACTTCGATCTGGCCAAGGCCTTTGATACCATTCCTCACTCGGGAATTATTGATAAACTCACCAAACTAGGCATCAGCCCCTATATCACTAGGTAGGTTGAAAATTAGCTCACAGATAGAACACACAGTGTGAAAGTAGCGGACTCCAAGTCAAAGACTGCCTACCAGTCATGAGTGGAGTCCCACTGGTATCAGTCCTGGGTCCTGTCCCGTTCGGCATCTACTTCTCAGACGTCCAGGCCAACACAAAGGGACTCTGACCAAGTTTGCTGATGGCTTCACACTGGGAGCCATTATTAACTCCCCAAGTGATGCAGATATCCTACAGATAGCCTCACTGAGACCAATGACTGGTGTCAAAACCATGGCCTTAAGGTTAATGCCAAAAAATGTGTTGTCATCCCCTTTGATAAAAACTCAGTTCTCACTAATTACCACATTAATCTGAGCCCACTGAACACCAAAGTCATTATAAGAGATCTGGGGACACAGATTGACAGTAACCTCTCCTTTGACCACCACATTGCCACTGTGGTCAGAAAGTCCTTCTATGTGGTGCATCTCATTACCAAGGGTTTTGCATTCAGGAAGAAAGAGGTCATCGTCTCTCTCTCTCTATTCTTCACTTATTAGACCAATCATCTAGTATAATGCCCCATTTGGCATGTACCTCACTAGACACCTGCAACAGCTGGAGATGTCACAGAAGTACCTCATGAAGAGGATCCTAGGCATTAAACACATGTCCTACACAGACAGACTCAAAAACCTCCAGCTATTCTCTCTCTCATATTGCCTACTTAGAGGTGATCTCTGCTTGACTTACAAAGCCATGTCTGACCCAGCTCTGTTAGAAAGGCTACATCTAAAGAAATCTCAATCCCTCCATACCACATGCTCCAGAGACCTCAACCTCATTACCGCAATCAACAGAACATGCTGGTGGGACAGGTTCCTCACCCAGAGACTGCCCATGCTCTGGAATAGATGTCCCATACATGTCAAGCAGAGCACCTCGCTGTCCCTCTTCAAGATAAATCTTGATGAGTGGATGGGTAATAGAAAGTTCATCCCGGGGATCAGTCTAGTGGCTTTACTTGATAGAGGCACTGGGAACTAACATCGGGTGACACAATGCCAGGACACTTCTATGGGCTAAGCTTGTAAAGGCTCCAGGGCCATTAGCCTAGTACACACCTATGAACCTATGAACCAGCAACTAACGCAAGGTGAACTAGTAAGAATAAGAACCCACACAGTGAACTGCATCAACCTGCTTTATTACTGAACAAAAATAAAAAAGTACTTAGCGCTTTCACCCAAACATCAGGACATCATCAGAGTACCTATGAACCAGGGCTGGCCTTAGCTGAAATGGTGCCCTAGGCGAAGTGGTGCCCCGGCACCCCTTAAGCCCCACCCACACCATACTCATGAAACACCCCTATGAGCCACAGGTCAGTCACACCCCAAGAAAGCCACTCCAGTCATTTCTTCCAATTATTTAAATGCATAGAAGAAAATATACCTTGTAATCAGTTAAACTGCAAGTGAAGGTGGAATTTTACTTTAATAAACCTGCTTTATCTGTTGCTCCTTCACACATATTTTACTATAAAAGTCATGTCCTCAGAAAATAGAAGCTCATGTACCTTGTTTCAAATGGTTGCTTAAGTTAATCTAAACAGTTTAAATTACTTTGGGGTAGGCGAGCAAGCCTTACAGCTCAGTGAAAGTACAATAGCAGCCTCTCTCCTCCCTGTGTACAGTAGCTTAAGCTAAAATAGCACAAACACAGATAGCCATTTGCTAAACAAACAATACAGTCTCACAATGAAAACAGACTTAGCATGAGCAGTAAACTTCTCTGTATTGAAACGGCATGGAAACCCACATTTATAGAGGATGCATCTGGACCTGGACAGTGGAAGATTGTTTACCTTTTCAAAACAGAGTCCTTGCACACATTTTTAGAGCCATGCACACATGTATTTGTTCTTTGATTCACCTTCCTGATTGTATTAAATTATTTTTCTTGTATAATACAGCACAAGGTGTTGAATGTGTTTTAAATTTGTAGTTTTAAACATTCTTTTAATAAGCAATGAAACAGAATGTATAAATCAAAAATGACAAAACTACCCAGTTTAGAAATTTCAACCATAAAAGGTCACTCAGGCATCTATCATTACAATCCACCAATATCACTCAATACACACAATCTCTGCAGAAGAGGAATCATCTGAATAATTCCACATTAAAGAAATCTGTAACTAATGAAGAGGTTGCTTTACATTTCAATGTTTCATCTACAAATTCAGTGCCTGTTGCCCTTGAAGAATTAATTGCCTATATTACATTTGTGTGGAGACATGCGTGAATGGGCATACCTTCGTTGAAGGTTGTGCGTCAGGGCCGGCAACTCGGCACGTAAAAATCTACTGCCAATCATTAGCGGACCAGAGTTCCGATGTGGCGACCCCTAACTGGGAAAAGCCGAAAGACACAACAATAACAACAACATTTAAAAAATTGATAAACTGGTAATATTGTGATAGGAAATGACTTAAACTGACAACAAGTTCATAGTTACTTGGCATTTTATACAAAGGAGGACATACTCAGGAGTGTAGAACCCCTATCCCCCCTTATAATGCACCAAGTAATCGGCAATAATATGGGTACTGCAATATCAGCACTTCATCTACATGGTGTGGGAATAGGATCCCCAGCCTTCTGAAACAAAGGCAGTTATGCTACTAACACTGCTTTCAAATTCTACAACACAGTGTGCCATTTGATAAACAAAACAGTTAGTTGCACATTGAAAACAGACTTAGCATGAGCAGCAGTAAACTTTCTTCCTTTGAAGCTCACAATTACATGAAAATGAATTAAAACTCATAATCCCTTGAAAATGTACTGAAACTCTTAATTCCCTGAAAATGTGCTGAAACTCAAACACATTTTTTGTCAGCAGTCTGGCAGCTGGTGTAGAGCAGTGGTTCCCAAACCTTTATCGACCTAGACCCACTTTTGAAAATGGTAATTTTTCACAACCCACTACTTGCGTTGGCATTTGTACTTGTGAAGCACTCATGGTCCTCCTTAATGGAGAAGGTGCCACCACCACAGAGTGTTTTTTTCAGGATTTAAAGGGTCCATGTAAACTATTCTCATACTTTATTAGCACAGCTGGATCATGGTCACATGGGGCTCTAGGCAGGGTAATAGATTGGTGACCCCTAAAGCAGTCCATCTTGCAGCAGCCCCCTCCCCAGCCATACCATTATTCCATTACTTGGCTATTTCTCCCCAGTTACCATGAACACTGTTCAAACCTATCAGTGTGTATACTGTTTTCTTATTTACTTCTACAATGATTACAGATATTGAAATAAAATGCACTAACACAGATATCCATTTGCTAAACAGTACAGTCTCAAAATGCAAAAAGACTTAGCATGAGCAGTAAACTTCTCTGCCATTGAAACTTACATTCATTGAAATAGCATTAAAACCCACATTCAAATAAAATGCATCTGGCCAGTGGAGAATTAAGTTTACCTTTGGACTATTTTCAAACCATAGGCTCCTTGAACACATTTTGATGGCCATGCATACATGTGCTCTTTGATTCACCTTCCTGATTGTATTAAATTATATTCTTTGTATAATAAAGCACCACTTGTTAGTGTGTGTTTTAAATTTGTAGTTTTGAATGTTTTTCCAGTAAGCAACAAAAAATGTACGGCCCAATAATGACAAAACTGCCCATTTCAGAACATTTTAACCATAAAAGGCCACTCAAACTTCAGTCATTGCAATCCACCAGTATCAGTCAATAAGCACAATCACTGCAGAAGTAAAATTCATCAGAATAATTCCACATTAAATATGTTTGTAACCAATGAAGAGGCTGTTATTAGCAAACAACTTTATATTTCAAAGTTTCATCTACAAATTCAGTGCCTGCTGTCCTTGAAGAATTAATTGCCTACATTACATTAAAGAAAAAGCTGGTAAGCTGGTAATATTGCAACAGGGAATGACTGAGAAACCGACAAGTTCATAGTTAGTAGGCATCTTATATAAAGGAGGACACACTCAGGAATGCAGAACCTCTATACCACCTTAAAATGCACCAAATAATTGGCAACTAGGGCATTACATACCATGCCTCCATACCATTCAACCTCTTATTACAAAAAATCTGAACAAAGCCAAAAATAATGGGGGACGACGACAAAGATTCCAGAACAGGGACCGATTATAAATATTGCTCTTATAGACTTAGAAAGTTGATAGAATAACAGCATTTGTCTTAGCATGCATTTTCTGAAGGAAATGAAAACTGAAACTTAAATGTATGACGTTTAGTTATTTTATTCCTCAGTGATTTGCCAGTAAACCACTATTTTTATGAGGAACAGGCCAAAAATATGAGGCAAAAATCTGGACATTTGAGAGGTATGCATACCTCTCAGCCTCTTAGTGCATGAAATCTGGACAAAGCCTAAAATAATGTGGACACAATGGCCGAAAAAATAGAGATAGATTTTAAGTATTGCTCTTTTTAACTTAGAAAGTTGCTAGAATAACAGGATTTGTATTTGCATGTATTTTGTGAAGTTTGCCAGAAAACCATAAATTTTATGAGAAACAGACAAAAACTATGATGCTAAATCTGGACACGAGAAACATGTTAAACACATGCACACACCCACACACACACCTACTTTCTCACATAGCGACACACACTCATACATTCTCTTTCATACAGCAACGAACGACTAGTTGAAATTCCACACACTCCTACTCTACTCTCTCATACAACACATAGACATGCACTTTTCTCTCTCATACAGAAATGAGCAGAACCACTAGTTTAAATTATACACATGCACACCTACCTTCTCTCTGTTCTCACACAGCAGCACACACATGCACACGCCTACTCTCTCACAAAGTGACACACACATACACACACACCTATTCTCTTACACAGCAACACACACACCTTCTCTTCCACAGAGCAATGAATGGCTAGTTTGTATTCCATACACATACACCTACTCTCATGCAGTAACACACACGCACACACACTTTATCTCTCATACAAACAGTACAGCTAATTTAAATAGCATACACATACATGCACATTTTCTCTCTCATACAGAAATGAATGGTTTAAATTACACAGACACACACAAACACACACTTACTTTCTTTCTAAACCAAACAGCCACATGTGGACACACAGACTTAACTCCTCTCCTAAGGGAACTGCCAGCTTAAATTCCACGAGGGACTGCAGAATGTATTTAGATTCACATTGGCATCATGTCCACGCATGTTCCTCCTTAAAGGATAAGACTCTTGTACCACGGAGTAAAGAATTATTTATTTATTAATTTTAAATTGTTGAAGTGTATTGGCCAACCAGCAGCTGTAAAAGCGGGATGGCGCTCACCCCCCCCTTGCCATATGGTTCCAGCGCCCTTGACTCAGAGCCAGGGTGCCGAGAAGAGTGCTAACTTTACGGCCTGAGAAAAAAATGTATTAATTAAAATACATAAATGCATAAATAAAAATTGTGCCCTTTACAAGGCTGGCCTGTACGGCACCCTAGGCGGTCGCCTAGTTCGTCTATGCCTAAGGCTGGCCGTGCTATGAACCTATGATGGCACACAATGAGTGTAGGTAAATGTGTGATAACTCACATAACTCACAAACATGCATGTTGACAAATTAGTGATGATGCACAATGTCATTAAATAAAGGATCTCATACACACAAACCACACTACAGATAAATTAGGGATAACACACACAGTGTTGCTAAATTAGTGTTGACATGCAAAGAGCTGATAAACATAGACACACACACACACACACACACACATGGATTGTTGCAAATTAGTGATGACAGAGTGTAGACAAATTAGTGATGAAATGCATAAAGTGTCAATAAATTAGTGATTTCATATATGGAGTGTAGAAAAATTATTGGTCACACAAACACACATCAGACACACACATACACAAACACATACACATAATATTGCTAAATTAGTGATGACATATGCATGTTAAAACATTAGTGATGATGCACAGTGTCATTAAATAAAGGATCTCATACACACACACACACACACACACACACACACACACACACACACACACACACACACACACACACACACACACAAGTGTAACCTAATTTGAAACTACACACACACACACACACACACACACACACACACACACACACACACACACATGTAACTAAATTAGAAATGCCACACACACACACACACACACACACACACACACACACACACACACACACACACACGTGCACGCACAATGCTTTTAAATTAATAATGAAACAAGGTGTAGAAAACTTAATAATTATACACGGAGTATGGATAAATTTGTCATAACAGACACACATACTTTGAGATTCAGAAAAGCCCTAACATGGACAACCAACCGTTGATGGATGCCCCTTCTTATTAAGAGACAGGCCTATGACAGAAATTCTTCACGATGGGTAGAATTGTCATGGTGCTGTTTCCATGGTCATGCTAAATGCTAATGAGGCATTCCTTGGGATCAGATCTATCCCAGAAATGCTTGCAGGAATGGAGGCATGTAGTTACACAGCTGTGCAAGTAAATTAGGATGGCTGGCTGTGTTAATGAATATGAATGAATAAGATGGATGCCTATTTCTTCCACACTGTTTAATTACATGATAATTTAGAGAATAATGCAGTCTAGCATTTCCTTAAAAGTAATCTGCAGGCTTAGTAGCTTAAAATTGTTTTCCTTATGAAGACAGCAAAGCTTCTCTAGTTTTCTCCTAGCTGTTCTGTTCTTAAAATCTTTGGTTCTCGATATGCACACTATTAATGATAATTAAACTTCATTCACCCACCCATCTATTTGTTGTATATGCCTACTAGACGCTTAATTCAAGCTCTAGAGTACTGTACTGATTCTGTAGTTTTACTACACAAGTAACTGTTATTTAGGTCAAAGTCCATTGTTAAAGAAACATTGCATTTTTCTATCAGGTATAGCTGTCATTGGGACCATATGGTTTAGAAAATACTAAGGTGTACCACTCCTTATTACAACTTAGTTGTGCCAAGAGGCTGTGCATTGGGCAGCAGAGTGAGTCATGGAATGGGTGGTTGGAGGACATGTGAACCCACTGTGCTAGGTATGGTCTATCATTGTGGATGACAGACTTTAAAAAGGATTGGGGGTAGGTCTGTTTGCATGGGAGGGAGACTGGAGCTAGAGGTGATGTTGCTTGGGCAAATGGTATGGGAACCAGTGTATGCTAATGTAAATAAGAAAGGGCAAGAAGAAAGTTGTTTTTCAGGATGAATTTGGCTGTGACAGTCCTAGGGAGATTAAGGTGGGGTGAGAGATTGGGACACTATATTGGGCAGGTGGGTGGGGATGAAAGGTCAGGGACAGATAGAGAAGTACTGGCCAAAAGGAGAGTGGTAGGAAATGGGTACAGAGGGACAGGCAAGAATAGGAGCATTTAAGGTTGGTAGGAGAGAGATAAGAATGGGATGATGGAATCAGTCAGGAAAGACAATGAGAGGTAGGAGCAAGAAACTTGGGGGATCTGGTGCCCCTTTCAGAGACAGACTAAGGATCAACTGGAGGAGATTGGGGAAAGGAAAGGAAAGGAGAGCAGCAGGAGGCTTAGCAAACTAAGCAGAGAACAACAGTAGAGAGGGCATGTTGAAAGAATACACGAGGAACTGAATAGCAGTAAGGTGCAGCTACTGGCAGGGACATGAGGGAAAGCTAGTGTGGAAGAGGTTTCAAGTAGAAGAATGATGTATATGTTGCAAGAAAAGAAACAGGAGAGAAGAGCCAGTGGGGTAGAGAACATTTTGGAAAATGGAGAGTCATTCAGGGAATTAAGAGTCTTAGCAAAGGAGCTAGCAGAGACCAACAGTGAAAACAGACTCAGGGCTTAGGAAGACATGGGATGATACGACCAAAGTTCTTATCATGTTGTAGTGCACTTAGGCACCCATGATCTGTCACAGATGTTAGCAGGAGTGGTAGCAAATATGACCAGAGAGGAATCAAAAAAAGCTGCAATAGGGTTAAAGGTAACCAGTTCAGAAAAGTTAATCTGCATCAACAATCACCATTGTTGGAAGAAGAAGATAAGGCAGTATACTAACTGTCTTTAATAGTGGACAAGGAAGAAGGGCTTGAGACTGAAACAGGGATGGGTACTTTTGGCAGAAGCACTATATGCCAGGGTTAGGCTCCATTTTAGCCCAAGGGAGACTTTGAAGTTCAAAGTTAAGTTGGGAAAGCATGTTTCCATGACTATACCTGTAAACTAATATGGATTGGGGGGAATATCAGGGAAGAAAAAAGAAAGTTGGGTGCTCAGGCTCTAAACAGGAAGAGAAAATAGGCAAAAACATAGTGGAAGAATAAGCAAAGGTGACGCACATCATAGCAGAGTTGTATCAATATGCACTTGGAGCATTCTCAGAAGAAAGATGGGGGAGATGCAGGTACTATAGCACAAAGGAACGAAGGAAGGGAGACACCTATATATATGTGTATATATATATATATATATATATATATATATATATATATATATCAGTAACAATAGTGATAGGATGAAGAAGAACCAGAGAATAATGTGTTAAGGAATGAAAAAAGGACAGGGGCTGATGGGAAGTGGTGATATGTATAAGAAGGAGCAACAAGTGTGAGGTCAGTGGGAAGAGCACTTCCATATGAAAAGGAAGCGTCAGTCAGAGTCAGAGTGTAGGAGAGTTGTCCTTTCAGGTAAAGAAAAAGAGGGTGAGCCCATTGATCAGTACCATATATTGGCATCAAGACACATCAAGGCAGGAGGATAAGAAACTGAGGAGAAAATATAGCGGTGTGGTAAGACTATGAGGAGGAGGAAGAGGAGAAGGATTATACACAAGGGCACAAGTGACAGGTTGTATGGGTCTATGGCACATGAGCCCCAAAAATATTGAAGCAGATGAAGCCTGGCAGCAACAGTGTAACCCTACTAACAGAGCAGTAAGAATGAGGAAGGATCCCTGAGGTGCCAGGCTGAAGGAGTGCTGGACTTCCATTAGTCATACTGCAAACCTGAGCAGTACAGCTGTTTTGCCCTCTGTTGCTTGCTGATTAGTACCTAGGAAAACATATTACCCCTATCGCTTAAAAACTGCTTTTAGGAGTGGAGCCTGAATGGCTCACTGAAAGCAGCAGTATTTTAGAGCTCCATATAACTAGTTAAATAAGACAGGAAAAATTATTTTTTTTTCTTCGAAGTATACAATCTTATAGATAAAGGACTAATTTACATAATTAGAAACTTTGGTGAATTTTTACAAATAATTTCCTGTCAAAAAGCTTGGAGATATATTCACTTGTTAAAATGAGCAACTCAAAGAATTCTCATCAGGATGCTGCCTTAAAGAAGGAACTACAACAGATGGCATCTACCCTGCAGGAGTTGTCTTTGAAGATGGGTGCTTTTAAAGAGAACCTAGAAAATCTTAAAATAAGCAGTCAAAAACAGGCTGACACCCTCAAGGAAATGCTACAACAACACCAGACAAGGAAAACAGGAATACAAGTTTCTCTAAATGACTTAGAAAGCAGACTTAAACATGCTGGAGGGATAGGTTCCTGACCTAGAGACTCCCCAGACTCTGGAATAGATTGCCCATACATGTCAAGCAGAGTGCCTCTTTGGTCCTCTTCAAAAGGAACCTTGACGATTGGATGGGAGAAAGGAAATTCACCCCGGGGATCACGTCAGTCGCCCTGCTAGACAGGGGTCCAGGGAAGTAAATAGTGTGGGAAGAAATAGCCAGGGAATTGTTATGGCTAGGCTTGTATAGGCCCTAGGGCTGATAGCCTAGTACTAACCTATGAACCTATGAACCTAATAGGGAGAGGAAAAATAACATCAGGATTTCCAGATTACCTGAAAATACAGAAGGTGAGGATATTATTTCCTTTTTATCAAGCTGGATCCCTGACTTTTTAAATTTAAAAGAAGGACTTTCCTTTGGCATTGAAAGGGCACACAGAGCTCTTGGGAAACCTGCCACTAACTCAAACTATCCTCCTAGGTCAATAATTATCAAATTGTTTTCATACTTGGACAAGGAACTGATTTTAAGATCTGCTTGGAGGAAGTCACCTCGAAAATATAAACAGAGCCTGATAAAATGTTAACTACTATTCATCTAGAATAATGGAACAAAGGAAAAATGTGTGGCTAATGATAAAGTTTCTGAAACAAAATAACATCAAGGCACAACTTGCATATCCAGCTAAGATAAGAATACTGTATGCCAACGAGATGAGGACTTTTATTGACTTAGAGGAAGAAGCCTCTTCATTTATTAAAACTAATAATGTGATCACTTTACCACAAAATATGGATCGGATGTCACCTTCTCTCAAGAGAACAAAAGAAACAAATGGCTGGACAGATGTCAAAAAGAAGAAGAAGCAAAAGACTGATACTGTTACAGCCAAATCTCTCAAAGCATCTACTATGATATGAATTGTTTTAACATTACTTTAAAGGACCAATTTTACTGCTTGGAATTCTAAAACAAAGGTAACTAACTACTGGAATCTTTATCTATATTTTTTGAAAATAGATGACACATGAGAGTTTTCACATTACCTCAGGTATGTAAAACAGGGTACTTTTCTTTCACAGAAGGAGGGTTATATAGCAAATAAAATATTTATACTGTAAATCAACATACATACTATATGTGTATTTTCTCTTAATTTTCTCTTTTCTTTCTCTCTCTTCTTTCTTTTCTCATTATTTATTTTAACTGCATCTTTTCTCCCTTTCTAAATTCTCTCCTATTTACTATACTAATATAGTCTGTATATATTTAATAACTCACTGTCTATACATAGATAATTAATAGTAAAATAATCTAGTTTTAAGGTAGACTAATTGGAATAGTGAACTTAATTGTCATTACAATATTTATTAGATTAAAGTCCCTATTATGCTTATTGGGATTGGGGACATGTTTTTGATTAACTCTGAAATGTTCCATTCATGTACATATGTCCTTTGAATTATTTCCTTTTAGTATTAACAAATACATAAAAAAAGGAGAGGAAAGTGTACTGTTGGTTAAGAGAGGTGAAGCTTTCTTTGCGTTGCCATAGCAACAGTAAACAATTGCTACAGTTTCTGAGGACACTGTGAACCTGCAAAGTGCATTTAGCCTCACAGATAACAAATAATAAGAAAAAATAATGTTTAGTTATTAAAATGAAAAACAACCTAAGCAAGGTAAAATAAATACATAATAGGACTATTTGTAAATATTTTATGATTTATCCTCATAGGATTACGTATTCCTGGAAACACAACTGAAATGTTCCCAAACTACATGTGCACTTAAATGTAGCTGCTTGATTAACAAGCATTATTCAGTTTAACATGCTGATTTCACAAGCTGTCTGCACTGTAAAATGTTCATTTTATATGCTACTTAAAATTGTCAGATCAGAAAAGATACATACTACTTTTTGCAACATGATATCTTTGCAGTTACCTCACACTCTGTACAAATTCACTTGGTAACTGATAGCTATTCATTTAAAATACCAGTTTAAATATTAAATGTGCCCTTGAAATGTTATTGACATTTTGACAAAATATAATCTGAACTGTAAAATGAATGACTTGAAAGAAGTGAAGTAATGCATAGATTTCAAAGACAGTTCTTGACACTACAGCAAAAGTAAATATATATATATATATATATATATTCGCAAGGAAGTACTGAAACGTTTTAGTCTTCCAGTTAAAATAGCTTAAACTTAAAACAAGGGAAAGAAAGGGAAGGGAAATCTTTGTTTTTGGTCAAGGGAGGAGAGGCTTAAGAGCATTCTAACTGCCCCAAGAACTCTCTAAGATGCTCTAAATACTATTTGATTAATAGTTACCTAAGGTAAGTCTTGATTACCATGTAGGTACCTTCACATTCATTCTAGATCTTGATGTGATTACCCATTCTGGAAGCAGGAGGTGCCCTATGCAGGGTGGGAATTGTCATAGTGATCATAGTTCATTCTTAGACTCTGCTTTGTAAATCTAAAAATATGTAAAAGCACTGCACACTAGAATGTAGGACACCTCTACTCAGAGTCAGGATACCACTGATAAGCCATGTCTTTTCATAAGTGTAAGTTGAAGTTGGTGAGCTGAAGATTGGTAAAGTAAAGGACGACAGTACATCTGCAGTAAATTCATATTTTATTGGTAATCACTCATTATCTACTGTAGAGTCCTTTTAGTCAAATTATTTTAGTAATAATCTATTTGTTGTTGGCTTATTTAGTGTATGCTCCTCTGTTGCATTTAATTTATCCAAAATGACATATCTGACATGTTTGGGATCTCTTAAGGGTAACTAAATATTGGATATTTTCTAAGTCAACTTAATAATTGTTTACACTGCTAGCATTCCATCCTGATATATAAAATACTATAGAATAATAATAGAATAATATAGAATTTCATATCTCTTTTAAGAAAATTCTTCATATAATAATTTAACATATGGAACTCAGTTGATATTGTTGGTTAAAGGTATGAGTGATAATCCAATATATCTATCTTTATCTATTGGATTAGGAATGACTTTCATTCCATGTTTAATGGGAAATTCATATTTACTTGTATCTGATACTTTAGAATTAATGTTTTATAGAAGTACTTTTTTAAAGCCTGACCAGAATTTTACCCTACTTGTATTTAAAGAAGAAAGAACATTAAATTACACTCCCAAGTTTACACACATAAAAATAACATTCAATGTTATCAGATAATATGGTATAACTACTATAATCAAAATAAAAAAAAGAAGCAAAAAGTTTCTTCCAACAATAGCTTGAAATGGATTTAACATTCTTATCATTAAATACTAACGGCTTAAATAATGCAAATAAAAATCAAACTTACTAAAATATTTAAATCTAAATAAGGCACAAGTAGTATTTCTCCAGGAAATGCATTTTAAGACTAATGATAGCTTTATTTGGAACCATAAGGACTATACAGTCTTAGCTCAATCCTCATATAGAACAAAGACAAAAGGAATATCAGTTCTCTGGAAGAAAAACATAATCACTCCAAAAGTTATTTATAAAAATAAAGACAAAGAAGGTCTACTAGCATTTGTTATAATTAAATTTAATAACAGAATATGGACCTTAGCTAATTCCCAGGAATTGGAGCAGGAATGGTTAAAAACACCTAGATTTTATTTCTAACAATTATAAAGGAAATCTTATACTGGGAGGAGACTTTAATTGTACCTTAGAAGCTTCTGAAACCACCAAGAAGTCTTTTCGCATAGCAACTATTTCAAAATCCTTAAAAAGATCGATTGATTCATTTCATTTAATAGGCACATTTAAAGTAAAAGATGATACATCCTTATTATTTTCCCATAAAGACCATAAATTTGGACACAAACCAGAATAGGCAAATTATTTGTAGTTCAAGATTTACAAACAAAAATCCTCAACTTCTCAATAGTTCCATGCTCCTTCTCTGATCATGACTCTGATAATCAAGCTCCAAATAGAGTTTAAATCTGTAATCCTCTCAACTAGAATTCCATCATATAGCATGAAAATTAAAGAATTCAGGCCCTGGATATTGTCAGAACTACAATTATTTCTTGAAATTCATAATACAACATAAATCAGTAGAGTCATGGTTTGGGATTCATTAAAAGTGTATTTATTTGGTTAGACCCTTAGCTGGTACAAAAACAAAATCAGAGAGTGGGAATCTGAATCATTAGACTTGCAAACCAGACTCTTGACAGCAAAATCTAAAAAAAATCAGAATTGTCCAGAAGTCAAAAAAGAAATAGAGGAATTAAATAAAAAAATATAATGAAATTCTAACACACCAAACTTGTCTAGCCATGGAAAAATTAAAAATAAGCTCATTAGCCACCTCCCCTCAGATATCTACATAACTTAACTACAAGAATTAAAATACAATCTAAAGCAAGTGACATTAGTAGTATATATCATGAAAAGAAAAGGAAAAAGTATCAGATATAGGAGACATCCTTGAAGCATTTTGGTTCCATTATAAAAAAAGAAGATTTAGATACCAACCAAATAAACTTAGATACAAACCTTATTAATATAAAAAGAATTCCCGAAAACTTAAAACTAGACCTACAAAAACATATGTCCTACAAAGAAATTGTTGACAAGATAAAAGAAAGTAAATCTAACAAAACTCCAGGGATAGATGGTATAATTATGGAAATGTACAAACTGTTCCCTTCAACAGTAATCTCCCTTTTTCATAAAACTTTGCTAGAAGTCCAGTCAGAAGCAAAAATACCACCCTCATGGAAATATTCTAAAATATAATAAACCATCAGACCTTTGCACCTCATACAGAACCATATCATTACTGAATAATGATTACAAAATATTCATGTCAATCTTAGCTAACAGAATTAAAATTCCACTTTCAAAGACAATTAATAATGATCAAACTGTATTTTTATATAACAGGCACACACATGATAATATTAAAAGGATACTTACTCTTATAGATTATGTGAATACATAAGATGGAGAAACACTTATAATCGGATTAGACATAGAAAAAGCCTTTGATTCCCTCAACTGGAAATATCTATTTAAAACTTTAGCATTATTTGAATTTCCTCCTCCCTTCATCTTATTACTAAAAAACATATATATTAATAACTTAGCCTACATTAAATTAGGTTCTTTCACCTTAGAATCTATCCATATAATGAAAGGTACTAAACAAGGATACCCCTTTTCTTCTATTTTATTTGCTTTTTTATAGAAATACTTGCAGAAATAATACACAATAATCCAAGAATAAAAGGAATAGAAGTCTAGGACCAGTTGTTGTTGTGTCTTTCGGCTTTTCCCGGTTAGGAGTCACCACAGCGGAACTCCGGCCTGCTAATGATTGGCAGTGGATTTTTAAGTGCCAAGTTGCCAGCCCTGACGCACAACCTTCAACGAAGGTACGCCTATTCATGCATGTCTCCTCACAGAAGACGCTCTAGCTGAGAATCGAATGGGACAACGTCTTGCTGTGAGGTGACAATGCTACCACGGCACCACCACCGCAGTACATATCTAAAATAATGCTTTTTGCTGATGATATTTTATTAACCCTATCAAATTCCAGAGAGTCATTAGGAGAGCTAGAAGAAGTAATGGAGACATTTTATAAGATTTCAGGTCTACACTTTAATAGATCAAAATCAAAATTTCTATTTTTAAATAAGTAAAAACAGCTACAAGTTACAGATAAATCCATCATGGGAAAACAAGAACTTATGCTAAATTATTTAGGAATAGTGTTATGCAAAAATATAAACAAAACAATATCAATAAATTATAAAAACATTATTGAAACAATAAAAATATATATAGAAAAGTGGAACAAAATTATATTAACTTTTGAAGACAGATTGCAATTAATAAAAATGGTCTTATTGCCAAAAATACTATATGTAGCATTAGCAATACGGTTAATTCCTGAAAGATGCATTTTTAAAGAAATAAACTCATGTTTAATAACATATTTATGGTATCCCAAAAAGAATAGAGTAGCTCTAACTCATCACATTAAACCCTGGAAACAAGGAGGATTGAACTTCCCAGAAATAGAAACATATATAAAAGCATCTGTGCTTAAAACTACAATAGACTGGATAAACCCAAATTATTTTGCCAACTGGAAAGAATTAACAACGGCTATATTAACAAATTAATTTAATCTGTTAAAAAAAAATTAATAGTAGACAAATCAAACAAACCCTGGTACATACTATGCATAAGTATACAATATAATATAACAAAACCTTCTAAAACAACACTGATTAATCATTACATCAATTCATTTGGGAAACTTATCAATGCAAACATAGATCTAAAACTTTGGTTTGACTTTTTAACCCCATTTACCATCACTAAGAACTTTCCTCACAAAATATATAGGGAAACAATAACCTCCTGGGAACAAAATGGATTCTTATGCTGGTTTCAATGTGTAAGTAAATTAAATGTTTTAGATATACATATGATAAAAACTGCTTACAATATTCCAACACAGGACTGGTTAACCTTACAAAGAATTCGAATGTACACTCAAGATTTATGCAGATTAATTAATAAGTCCTCATTTAAAGATATTCCAAATCTAATAAGTGTTCTGTATGAATTTATATATAATAGTTGTGAAAAGAAAAATTCCATTTCAAATCTATATAAAGAGTTAATAACATATAAAACAATTCCCAAACCATTATACTGGCAGTTCTTAACAAAAGATCAGTCATTGCAGTTAACAGAAGAAATTAAAACTAACATCTTACTATCAGTTAATTACACCTCTAACACACAGTACTGGAAAATATTTAACTGGAAATACTTACATAGAGCATTTTTAACACTAGATAGAATTAAAAAGATCAATGCTACTACAAATGTTTTTTGCTGGAGGTGTGAAAAGTCAAAGCAGACTGGATTCATATTTTTTATGAATGTAATACAATTAAATCATATTGGAATATAATCAATCATTTTTGCAAGCATTATTTAATGAATCCTTTACCTTAACTAAAGTATTGATTATATTTAGGGTGGGATTCAGTAATCCTCCGAGTAAGACTAACCAAGTCTTACTCGGAGACTTTCGTTTAAGACTATGACATCAGCGCATCATGTATATGCATGAGGGCGCTGACTCAACTGGAAGGCTAACACGGAGCGTGTATGACTGCAAGGGGTGTGTCAGACTGCCGAGTAGTCCAAATATCCATGCCCCTGCAACCATATAAAGTGAAAATGACAAATGCAATGAGCGAGTCCGCTGAAATGTACACATAGCAAACAGTACACATCCCCACATACTAAACCCCTTTGTAATTGTAAAATGTAAACTATTTTTTTTTTATAATTCCCGATATAGCTGCCTTTATTTGCGCATCTTTGCGCGGGTGTGCCCATTGCTTAGCTGCAGTTAGCAATTTTGACATCGAGGAGCATAATAAGAAATGTTTATGCAAATCAAGCCAAATAGCAATAGCGTAGTGGTAGAGCGTTCGCACAAAGAGGAGGCATTCCCGGTTCTAGTCCCACCACTCCCCTGTCTATTTTATGTTTTAAATTAGTATATAAAATAATTCCTGACATATATGACTGAAATTTTAGTAAAAAGCATTGAAATGGACTATGTATTAGTGAACAAAATGTATATATATAAAGATAAGAAGGTGAGCAGCATTAAGGATATTGACATATAATTGCCCATAGCTAAGCAGCGTTTTACCTAGTGCAATATAATTGCCCATAGCTAAGCAGCGTTGTACGTAGTGCAATATAATTGCCCATGGCTAAGCAGCGTTTTACCTAGTGCAATAAAATTGCCCATGGCTAAGCAGCATTTTACCTAGCGCAATAAACTTGCCCATAGCTAAGCAGCACTTTACGTAGCACAATAGGTTTGCACAGAGCTGCGCACCACGCTAACCAGTGCACCATCAGGCAACGTGGAGCAACGTAAAGCAAAGTTGCCTAAACACAGCCACAACCCCTAGCCTGTCTGGACAGTAGTAAAATAAAAAGCAATGACAGGTTTTGAACCCGGGACACTGTGCACCATAATCAAAGTACTGAACCACTAAGCTATGACAGCTTATGCACTGTTAACATACATATACTTATAAATGGAAGATTAACCATTGCTAAGCAGGTTTGCTGTTAGCCAAAAATTTTCAAAAACGGCCAATCACAAATAAGTGCAGGAAATGCGGCATATTTAAGCTCCATAGGCAGGAATACTCGCCATAACTGATTGTAGCTCCCATCTGCAGTCAGAATGGCTGGTGATGGAGAGGGTACTCGCTTTCGAGCGCAACGCTGGGGCATCAAGGAGTCAAAATACATGGTTTGGCTCCTTGTCCGCCATCATGAGTCAAGACTCCTGCAGGGCCAGTTTCAAGGGAAGGAGTACAAAGTAGAGGCTTTGAACTGGTTAGCTCATTATCTCACCAGTGCCACAGGCGCCCCTTGGACTGGTGAGCAGGTCCGTCACCACCATGCAGACCTGAAGAGATGGAAGCAGGACCTACTGAACCGATGGATACAGGAGGCCCATGACATGCAAGATGGCCCACTACTGAGTAGGTAGCCATGGAATGAAGTATGTAAGACATGCTATTGTAGTCTATTTAATGGATAGGTATGTCTCAATATCCCTTCATTGACTTCACAGCTGCAGTTGTCCATGCTGCGAATCAGCAAGCCTATGCAGATAGGCTGCTAAGGCTGCACCACCAGGCTGGTTAGTAATTATTCTGCATGTATTGTTATATAAAATAAGTGAGAGAGCCTGAAAAAAAGTGTTGTAGCCCAATAATAAAGCCATAAAATGCCCTGAATAATTTCTCTGCATGTACTGTTATATAAAATAAGTCAGAGAGCCAGAAAAAGAGTGTTGTAATCCATTAATAAAGGTAAAATAAGTCCTGAATAATATCTCTGCATGTACTGTTATATAAAATAAGTGAGCGAGCCTGAAAAAGAGTGTTGTAACCTACTAATAAAGGTATAATACATCTTGAATAAGTCTTCTGCATGCACTGTAATATCAAATAAATGAGAGAGCCTCTAGAAAAGTGTGTAATGTAATTAATAAAGGTATAATACTTGGAGTGTGTCCATGTCACTTACTTTGAAATGTTGTTGTACCCTTGCATTATATAAATAGTACTGTTGTATTAACCGCTGTCAACCCACAGTTGGGCAGTCCCATATAAAGTGGATGAAGGAAGTGCCAGTAGCTGTGAAGCATATATACAGTCCTCAACAGTTGGTTAATGGCTGGCATGCATAGGTAAATCTGGCACATGAGTAGCTTGTTAATGTGTTCCCCAGAAATGTGAGTGTGCTACTTGAAATGTAGGGTTCTGTAGAAATATATGTGAACACATCCAGATATGTAGATATATAAATATAAATAAAATATATAACTATGTAGCAGTAACATCTGCATCTTGGACAGTTAGTATGTCAGATATAGGTCAGGTATATAATGAACTAGCCAAACCCATTACACAACCTAATGCACGTTGCCTAGTGTAATAATACATGTAGGGGATATACACCTGCAGTCAATAGGAATGTAGGGTAAACTATAAGTACTTATAAGATGTTAATGGAGGTATCTTTTTACACCCTACTGTATGTGCATAAACAATGCAATTCCACACCTCAATGGGTATGTCTAATCTCAAAATATTTGTTGGGACATATGTCCTATTGTTCTATTAATATCTGCATTTACTGTCATTCAATATATGCATATGTTATGCTTGCTGTTCAACTGTTGGAACCCTGGTGTGTTGGGTTAATGGGAATATTACTGCATGCTGGTACAACTAATTTGGAATGCTGTTGTCTATGTTGTAATTAAACACACCTGAACACAGAACGTATGGGAAGGCCGGTCCCAGCGGACCCACCTGTCCCTCCTCAGCTGGAGATTGCACCTGGCACCAGCAGGTCCGGTGCCCAACCCGGGCTCCCCTCCTCTGTTGGTCCTGTGCCACCTTTGGGTGGAAGCGCTGCAGGGGATGGGGCTCATCCCCCCGTGCAAGCATGGGCGGACAAGGGCCACCTGTCACCCTCTGAAGGGTCTGGGCTGTGGTGCGTAGGGAGATCCAGCGTTCAGTCGCTGATCCCCTACGCCAGCTCGAGGCAAGAGTGGTTTGACTCATGGATGAGCCTGCCCCTCCTATGCAGCCCCCAACACAGCCACCCTCTGGGCTGTGAAGGTGCAGTGGTGACTGCCCATGGGTGGGGATCTCAGTTCCACTGTTACCATCTGTGGGCTCATGGGCTTGCAATTTCCAAACACCCTTCCCCGTCAGTTGTGTTCACCCACCCCATGTGTCATAGGTTCATAGTTTCATAGTAGGCTATCTGCCCTGGGGCAATTATAAGCCTAGCCCGATTCTGTATGGCTTACACCACCCCTTTTTAAGGTTTAGTTTACTGTGCCTCTGTCTAATAGTGACACGGGAGTAATCCCTGGGACAAACCTACGATCCCCCATCCACCTACCGAGATTCTTCTTGAAGAGATTCATTGAGGTGCTCTGCCTCACATGAACTGGAATTCTATTCCAGGGTGAAGGGAGCCTCTGGGTTATGAACCTGTCCCTCCAGCAAGTTCTATTTATTTCTCTGCTGAGGTTCAAGTCCCTCAAGCGTGTGGCTCTAAGGGATTTAGATTTACTGAGGTGGAGCATGTACATTAATTCTGGATTTGACATAGCTTTGTATGTCAGGTATAGATCGCCTCAAAGTAGGTGGTATGCAACTGAGTAGAGCTGGAGTTTTTTTAACCGAGCAGCATATGGCATCTGTTTGAGACCCTTGATCCTCTTGGTGAGCTACTTTTGGGGTCTTTCTAATTGCTGCAGGTGTCGGGTAAGGTACATCCCAAAAGGGGCATTGTATTCTATGATGGGCCTGATGAGGGATGAATAAAGGGGCACGATTACCTCTCTTGATCTAGATGTGAAACCCTTTGTGATGAGGTGGGCTATGCAGAAGGTCTTTCTAACCACTTTGGCAATGTGGTTTTCAAAGGAGAGATTGCCATCAACTTGGGTCCCCAGGTCCCTAATAACTTTCTCTGTACTTAATGGGTTTCCGCCTATGTGGCAATTTGTGGGCACATTGTTTTTGCCAAAGGGTATGACTATACATTTTTTGGCATTTAGCTTTAAACCATGGTGCTGGCACCAGTTATCTGTCTCTGTGAGACCTTTTTGAAGGATGTTTGCATCAGCTGGAGAGTCGATTATGCCCAGTTTGCAGTGTCTCGACCTTGGTGAGCCATAATCCTCCCACGTTTGCCTGTACCTTGGAAAAGTATATACCGAACAAGAGTGGTCCCAGGACAGAAGCCTGTGGGATGCCACTTGTGACTGGTTTCAAGTCTGACATGGCTCCAGCAACTCTCACTCTGTGGGTTCTGTCTTTGAGCCAGTTTGTGACCCATCTTGTGACATAGGGGTTTATATTTAAGCTGGATAGCTTATCTATGATGCACGAGTGGGGTATTGTGTCAAATGCCTTTGCAAGGTCCAGATAGGCTGTGTGGACTACCTTCCCTTCATCTATGGCTTTGGTGACTGTTTCAAAGAAGTCAACCAGGTTCAAAGGCAGGATCTGCCCTTGACAAAGCCGAACTGGGTAGGATCTAGTGTCTGTAGGTCCCCAATGTCTTTGTTTATGAGCTCCATGATGATCCTCTCCATAGCCTTGCAGACTAAGCTAGTCAGGCTTATGGGGCGATAGTTTCCAGGGTCCGTAGAGGCTCCACCTTTGTGGAGTGGGACCACTGTTGCTGTACGCCATTCTGTGGGCACATATCCTCTAGTGAGGCTGAGACTGTATAGCTGTTTTATTTGAGGGATTAGTTCCTCTTGGAGTTCATGTAGGATGCAACCTGGTCCCATGGAAGCAGTATTTTTTGCTTTGGAGAGGGCAGCCTTCACCTGAGCATCAGAGATGTTTGGGAGGCAGCCCTCTGCCGGGATAGATACTTGCTCTTTTGGGGGGAGGGTGGAGAAGTTTGCACTGAACCTGTCTGCCAGGATATTGGCAATGTCTGTGGGTTCAGTGTATTTTTTGTCGTTTAGAATCAACTCAGAACAAGTCTGGAAGTTGCATCCCAGGTTCCTAACATAACTGAAAAAAGCCTTATGATTGTCTTTGGTGTCCTGAGCAATTTTTATCTCGAAGCTGGCCTTGGAGGATTTTATGAGGGATCATAATTTTTTGCTAGTACGGATCAGAGATGCCTTCCCTATTAGGGACTTTGCTCTATCATGTAGTAGCTTCCTCCTTCTGTTGTACAGTTTATTTATGGTAGGGGTCCACCAGACTGGATGCCTGCCTTTGGATGATTAGGTCTTGGTTTTGTTTGGGATAGCATGATCCATGCATTCCTGGAGATGTCCGTAGAATGCGTTTATATAGGATTCTGCAGTTTGGGCCGTAGTTTCCACTGGCCCTGGGGCCTTCAAGGATTCCACTTCGGTTTTGAGAAGTGAGAAGTTCACTTTTGAGAAGTTTTTCACTGTGGCTTTCTGGGCTGGGGGTGGGGTCGGGATGTGGACATCCAGTGAAATTAATTTATGGTCTGATCTTACCAATGAGGGATATACTTCTGGTGTGGAGCATAGAGTCCCCATGTTGGTAATGATCAGGTCTAGTATGTTGTCCCCTCTTGTGGGAGTGGTGACTAGTTGTTCCATAGCATTTGAGTTTATAATTTCCAGGAACCTTTGTGCTAAGGTGCTGGGGCTTGAGTAGTGCTCCCAGTCAATGTTTGGGTAGTTGAAGTCACCCAATATAATGGTGTTTGGAGAGATCTTCATGTTCTCCAATGTTTTCAGGAAAGCCAGTGGGATTCCTGACTTTGAGAGGGTGGTCTGTAGGATGCTATAAACTGAAAAGCAGTCTTGCTCACTGTTAGTTGCACATGGATGGTCTCCGATACTTCGCAATGCCACTAACCTGGAGGTGTGGATATCCTTGATAAATATGGAAACTCCCCTCCTTTTGTGGTTCGTCCGGGATTTGGGGCGAAAAGCATGATATGAGGTATAGCCTGGTAGTGCTGGGGTGCTCTCTGGAGCCTTGAACCAGGTTTCTGTCACTGCACAGATATCGATGTTCTCCATACTGAGGAGAGCTTGAGTGTGCATCTTGAGGTTAAGACTTCTGGCGTTAAGCAGCATTACCCTTAGTTTCTTGTTCCTTGTGCTGTCTATGGGGGTGGGTTTGACTTTTGAGCCTTGCCTAAAAAAGGCACTATGGGGGTGGCAAGAGCCTTTGCCAATATCCGAAAGCCCAGTGGTGACAGGTGCAAGCTGTCCCTAGCGAAGCTACGTGGCTTGTCGAGCATGTCATCCCAGGCTGACAGACACTGGATCCCCTTTGAATAACACCAAAATTTTAACCAGTTGTTAAAATTGATCATTTTGTCTTTGTACTGTGGCATCATTCTAGGTGAGGGTAAGATGCTGCTCAAGGTCAGGGTCATACCAGCCTGGGCTACATGATCAGAGAGCTCCTCTATGTCTCTTTTTATGTAGTCCAGGGAGGTACGTCTCAGGTCATTCACACCAGCATGTACAATGACTGAGTCATATTTGTATTTGCTTTGGAGTGACCTGAGTGCTTGCGTTATGTGGCGGATCCTAGCACCCAACAGGCAGCTCACCATGACCTTCTCTTAATTCAGCCTGGTGAGCGGGACATCAGTGTGTCTAATAATAGAATCACCTATTACAAGAGTATCAGGTGTGTTATTCAGCCTTAAGGGCTGTGGCTGCTTGGCACACTGACTTTGTGGGCTATGTGTTGTGCGTGTTTTGTTTTCAGGTAGCGTTTGCTTGGATGTCTGCTTTGGAGGTCTCTGTTGCTTAGGTAGATTTTTATTTAGAGCCTCTGAGTATGTTTTTGTGTTTTATGTGTTTGGTTCACTGATGTGGTGGGACTATGTGATAGTGGAATTGTGTTGTGTGAGGTTACCTTCTCCTCCTGACTGGTTACACCAGTTTTGAGATGAGAGAGCTCAGCCTCTAGTTTGGCTAAATAGTTGCATCTCTCACATATATTTGAACCTGTTTGGAGGAGGAGAGGGTTGTCCGTGTACATGAGACAGTTGTAACATTGCCTCAAAATTCCCAGATTCACCAGCTGGACTGGAGAGGAAACCATTGACTGACCTTTGGACATGCTAGAGTAATATAGGGAAACTGAATTTAAGACGGACCAATAGAGGACAGGGGTCATATTCCACTCCTGTATGCATCTTGTTTGTCTTGTCTGTTTACCTCCCCAACCTACATCCCCAAATATACCTACTTCCTCTACCTCACATTCCACTCTCACCTGAAAAAAAAGGGCAATCTGTTCCCACAAAAGAATTATGCCCCATACATAGCTGCCCATTTCGCACACAAGTCTGCTGGACTTGTAAACTGATAATTATAATTGGCAGTACAACATACTTTGTTGTCCTCACCCCTCTCTTAGGGTTGAAAGGTTTCAAATTTCACTCCAAATTTCTAACATATGCACAGCTGTTGCTGGTAAAGAAATGGGCAGCTATGGACCTTCCCTACACCCGTCCTGCACATCCCGAGCTGGTTTCCCTACTGTCTTTCCCTCTTTGTGCCCCCTTTTTCACCACTTTCCTATCTCCCCATTTTCTCTTCTTTCAAAGAAATTAGCTCGGGGGTTAGCAGGAGTAAGGACTTTTAAGCAGTAGTTAGTGGGTTTGAGCGAGTGTGCGCATGTGTGCACTTAGCTATGTATTGCTAAGCTTCACGCAAACCCGCTTACAACTGCTTAAAAGTGCATTAGTCACTCTGCATGGCAGGGCCTTGTTCTGCTGAGCAGCAAAATAAAACACCTCTATCAATCTCGAACCCCGGACACACTACACTGCATGAAGTACCACTAAGCCACAGTAGATATACAACAAGTTGGTGCTGTAATAAATATATCATGCATTACAATGAGTGAATGTAAAGGGAAAATAGGAATGCCATAACACAAATCTTGTTCTGCAGATCTTTACCAGCAGTTGTTGTGGAATTGCATGACGTGACTGTGAAAAGAGAACCAGCCATTCTAGCAGGAAATAATGTTACAGTAGCACTTTACAAACCCCACACAGTATCAGAGCAGGATAAACACTGGCATATTTGAATAGGGCAGAGGCCATACTTCCCATCTGTGACTGCTTTTCAGGGATGTCCCTGATTCGTAAACAAATGTTAGCTGTGTCCCTCAGAATCCCTCTGAAAAGTACTGACGTTAGGCAGAAAAGTGGGGAATTACACTTAATGAATAATGTCAATAAGTAAGAGTACACACTGTTTGCATGTCAGAAAACGTGTATTAATACATATGCTCTGATACTCTCACAGTCTTAACTTAATGTCTGTAATATATTATAGGTGTACCTCACTTATATGTACCTTTCCCTGAGGCTGTTCAAATATATACCTGAGTGTATCAGAGGCCTGGCAGAGGCAGAAACACACAGGCATTTCAGCTTTTCTGCTGTTACACACTCTGCAAATAGCTTTGGAAGGAGTCCCACAAGCATATCCTTATGTAGGAGTACAACACAGAAAAATCAAAGGATGTAGCCATGTACTGGTAGCAACCAACTGTGACAATGTCATTGTTCCAGTGCAGAAAAGACTGGTGTGGTGCACAGACAAAGAATAATAGGATAACCTATGGCTACCATCTGGATATGTCCACAGGTGGGAGCTACGCAGACAGACTACTTGACTTGATAGACTAACAGGTACATAGCAACCCTGTATGTTCAGCATGATAAACATCACACAATAATATATAATGCAATCTGTACTTCTGCACCCCTACCAAAAAAAAGAACAATATACCTGTGTATTCAGGCTCTACCAAGGATGTAGGAAGGCATACTCAGTACTGAAATTTGTCCAGTTGTCTTGAGCAGCTTGTGCTAATGTCAACACAAATAAACAACAAACTGTTCAGAAGTGAGTTAATTAATATTTACAGTATAGTAGTTCACAAACAGTTCATGTGCCAGAAGAATACATTGCAATAACTACTTTTGTATGGCAGTTAATTGTCTAATTAGAAAAGAAAGTACATACTCCCATGTATCTTGTGTAATCATTTGGAGGGGTGAGTAAAATTCTACACTGACAAGTGTGTACTAGAAGCAGCAACATTCAGGTTTGAGTACAACATGCAAATCACTGGCTACAACCCTAGCTTCAGATATAAGAAGTATACCAACCTTCTGACTGACACAACGGTGTCCACAGCAAACAAGCATGGGCCTCACTTTGGAAAGCTGAAAGGGCTACGCCTACCTAACTTAGCATTTTATAGCAGTGGGCTGCTATGACAATGAGTACTGCAATTACCACACAGCAGGCTGCATGCAATTAGTAAATGGTGGTCACCAATTGGTGCAGAGGCCATCACATGCACATGTGCAGATACCTAGAAAAGCAGGCTGTACTTGCTGTCCACACATGCAATAATCTCATTGCAGCAACAGAGAGAGAGAGAGAGAGAGAGAGAGAGACACAGACACAGACAAAGAGACAGAAACAGAGAGACACAGAAAAAGAAAGAGCAGCATCAACAGACAGAGAAAACCCAAATAAAAAAAAAATATTTCCTTTAAAAACAGACAGAACAGAGAAATACAAAGGAAAGGTATGTAACACATATGTATTTGCTGGCATGTAGTAGATGTTTTTGAAGAGTACTCTACATACTGTGAATCATCTATATGTGGCAGCAGTACATATCTATATGTATCTGTACATGTGCGTAGGGCAAGGGACATACTGCAACTGTTTGTGAAGAGTGTGTATATATATATATATATATATATATATATATATATATATATATATATATATATATGTTGTTGAAGGTTGTTATGTGCATATTTCTATGTAGGTTGTAGTGTGTGGCAAAGTAAATAGCATGCAGTGCTGGTATATGACATGTGTTGGTTAAACGCTGTGGGTATGCTCTGACAGTTTTGCAGTGTTGCAGCCAGTGAGGCCTGCTAAAGCTACATGGGCTGAGGACACCTTCAATGCAGTCTGCAGAACACTGTGCAATATTATTATATAACTATATCTCACAACTGTTGCATAACTGATATTCCCACCATGAAAAGTGGACTGTATATGTGCCTATATGTACATCTATATGTACAGCAATGGATGTTTATATGTATGTGTGTATGTATGTGTATATATATATATATATATATATATATATATATATATATATATATATAGAGAGAGAGAGAGAGAGACATGGGGCATACTTACTGCGACAGGTGCCTGGTGACCAAGGTATGGACTGAAGCTCAGTGTTGACACTGCAGTGCCATCCCTTCTTGCCAAAACACTATACCCATTAACTACCACATAGGTGGTAGTCTACCTAACACCGAAGGTGTGATAAGGGAACATGGGACACAGGTGGACAGTAGCCTCCCCTTTGATAATCACAGTGCCACACCAGTCATGTACTCTGTCTACGTGGTACACGTCATCACAAAAGGTGTGTCATCTAGGGAAATATAGGTCAGTGTTCCCCTCTACTCATCACACTTAAAACCCATTATAGAGTACAATACCCCATGTGGTATGTACCTCACATGACAACTACAGTAACTGGAAAGGCCACAGACATACCTCACAAAGAGTAATACCAGCCTCTAACAGATGTCTTATGCAGACCGACTCACAAAACCACAGCTACACTGTGTTGCATACCGCCTACCCAGAGGTGACCTCTGCCTAACATACAGAGCTATGTCACACCCATAGCTGTTGGACATCCTCCACGTAAACATATTACAATCCCTCCCAGATACATGCTCTAGGGACATAAACCTTGTCAGTTCACTAAACAGCATCTCAGAGACATGCCATACTCTGGAACAAACCACCTATCAATAGCAAACAAAGCTCCTCAGTAGCAGTTGTCATAAATACTCCTGATGATTGGTTGGGAGATAGGAAATACACCCCAGGAATCACCTCTGTGGCTCTGGTTGACAGGGGCAAGTGAAATTAAATTACATGTGTGTCAAAGACCAGGGTAGCATATGGCTAGGCTGCTGTAGGCCCTAGGGCCAATAGCGTATTACCTACCTATGACACGATGCACACACACATGTACTTAGTACAATAATTGCTATGTGAGGTTGACTGAGTGTGATGGTGAATGTGTTGGTGAATGTGTGCAAGGTCTGTAAAGGTGTGATAGCTTAGTGTGAAATTGTTTCTGCCATGGTAGTTTGTGTCCCAGCTGTGATCCCAGCAAAAGATGTGTATGCTATTGCTAGGCAGAAAAAGTAGTATGGCATACGGTGTGACGTAGTCCCTTGTTGTCGACTGTGGTGTCCCATTGTAGGCTAAAGCAATACATGTATGCTTAGTGAGTGCTACTGCTGGTGAATCCAACTCCCATATGAACTGTAGTACTACCTGAAGCTGTAGATCTAAACAGTACAGTATGGTGTATGTTCACATTGCTTGGAAACACTGTTTTGTGTGTTCCCTGTAGTCCTCACAGATTACATACCTCAGGCATAAGGTTTTGTAAGTAGTGACACACAGTACTATATGGTACACAGGTAAAGCTCATCTGGGTTGGCATACATTTGTGTGTTGTATGTATGTCTGATGTGTGTGTAATTATGCCTGTACCATGCCCTCAATCATATCTGTGTTACAGGGTATACGTGTGTATCTAGCAACATGTATAGTCTAGTACAGCAGTATGCCACCTATATTAACAACTGTGCACATATGTTAGGCAGGGGTTTGGCATCAACGACTACTGTGGTATACTGGTAATACTGTAACTATACTTTACATTCATTGCAATGGATGACATCCTTCTTTATGCATTAGCTTGATATATAGCTCCTGTGGCTAGGTGGTGCATTGTGTCACATACAGTGTGCCATGTACTGGTGTATAGTCTTATATACTGGCTTCTCTTTGCTGCTGTGCAGAACATGGTTTGATATATATACAACAGGAACAGCAACTTACATGTGTCATCATGGAGGCCGGAGCCACCCAGCATGTTGACATGGAGCGTGCAGGTAACATGACCTATCTGTAGACTACTGTTACCTGTATTGGTAGATTATGCATATGTGAGATGTGTACTGTGTGTTTAGCAGTTGGGCTGCATAGTGTTGTGCAATACTGATATTTGGAATATAATCTGTACACCTGTGACTGTCGACTGTTGTACTACTGTAGTTTAACAAACTCACAGTAGCAATGGCACAGTTGTGGCCACTGACAAACTGTCTCATATTCTTGTAGGTCCCTCTGGTGTGACAGCAAGGCAGCCGGTCGATGCTGGTGAGTGTGTTATAATTTTAATATTGCTAATGAAATGTGCATGTCATAGGTGAGGTGTAGGCCATGTACATGTAACACACCTACTCATAATGCATGCTGTGCATGTTTGCTGTGAGACTATGCACATCTCGGTAATGACAGTAGCTGCCTCAATCACATGCAATACACAGAGCATCACACACAATCGTGGCAACACCATACTGGACATTGGATAGGCATAGTTGGTACACATGTACACAACATGCACAACTTTGTCATACGCAGTACACCTTAACATGCTACACATAGCATATCCAGACATCCACTGTAAGGTCACACTTCGGTATCCCACATGTCATCCACACAGCACACATAATATACCTGAGGGATAGAGGCCTATCATTGGGCTGTGCGACACTCTTCAACACATAACACATTCATGTTAGTCAATGCTCCCTATTGGGCACCTTACAAGCCCATGTAACAAGTGGCTGTGTAATTGTGACTGTAGCCACAGTACTGCAGTTCAGGTACAACATGCTAGGTGGCAGTCTGGTACACATTAGTAGCCTTGAGTAACCACATGATGCATGATGATGATGGCTCATGGTACTACACCCCATCCAGTTACAGTGACCACAGTACTACATATAGTAGTCATTGCTATGCACCTCAATGTTGTGTGTGTGAAGACATATGCACCTATATACAATATGCATAGCAATCACCATTTGTACAAAGTGACACATATATGTCTTGTAATGCTATTGAGTGTATAGGTCACATGACACACATTGGGTATGTGTGATGTTTAATGTTGCAGTCATGTTGTAGCATGCCATGTCATGGCTGGCACTGGCATGTCCACAATATGTCCTATACTTACCATACTCACTGTACAATGGCCATGTTGAGCAATGGTATTCCATCACATATACATGCACCACTCATCCTGTGTGCATACATAGCATGCATGTGCTAAGCCTGTGTCCACAATTATCTGCTACAGACACAGACACTGTAATCAGAAATGGATATCTATGTGACACACAGATACACATCCAGCCATCGTATGTATACCTGCGAGTGATGGTGCACAGGACATTGCAGACCTTTTAATACATGCACAGCAATGTTGTGTCCATGTACACATTGCATTCCAGGATGAGGCCAATCACTGAACAACAACACACATGCATCAAAGCCATGTATACTGTTATTAACACGGGCTGTCTACACTTGCACTGCATGGTCTTTAGCAACAAACTTTCTGCATGCTGACATGTGTGATATGACTGTTTGCCTTGTGATACTGTAACCCACCTTCAATCACTATTAAGTATGTTTTGGATTGCTGGTGGTGTGTGTGGGTATCTGCTGTAGTGAGGAGTGTATTTGTATGCATGTGTGCATGTGTTCATGTGTGCATGTGTGCATGTGTTCATGTGTTCATGTGTGCATGTGTGCATGTGTTCATGTGTGCATGTGCTCATGTGTGCATGTGTTCATGTGTACATGTGTTCATGTGCTCGTGTGTGCATGTTTGCATGTGTTCATATGTGCATGTGTTCATGTGTGCATGTGTTCATGTGTGCATGTGTGCATGTATGCATGTGTTCATGTGTGCATATGTGCATGTGTTCATGTGTTCATGTGTGCATGTCTGCATGTGTTCATGTGTGCATGTGTGCATGTGTGCATGTGTTCATGTGTGCCGACATCATGTACAGGTCATAAAGTGTGTTTCCTGTCTCCCTCCCACAGGTGCTGTGTTAGGGCTGGTTCACTGCAGCAGGGAAACTGATGTCACTGAGCTACATAGTGATAATGAAGATAGGTGTGTTGAGGCACAGGTGTGTTTGCCAGGGTCTGTCGTTGGGCCACCAATCGACAGTACACAGCTGTCCACCCCATCCATGCATACAGTCATACTGCTAATACATCCATCACCAATGCCCATAGCTGAGAGACAGCATACAGTTGGCATTGGCCAGGACAGTGTGGTATCCATGGCACATGCATCCCAACACAGCAGCCATACCCAGATGTCTGGAAGGGTACAACATAGGCAGATGTCCAGGGGTTCTCGTAGGAGCACTGCTGCTCATCATGCCACTGTTAGATGTGCCAGAGGTCTGACAACGTCATGCATGTTCCAGGCTGTCGTGGAGGCACAGGCACGTATGGAACGGTACACCAGACAGGGACTAATGGCACAGAGGGCCCATAACACCACCATCATTGACAGTATCCATGACCTAGCAGGTGCCATCCGTCATTACACTGAGGTCACTGATAGACGTTGGGGAGAGACATTAGATATCCTCCGCAATGTCATGTCCATGTGTCAGGACAGTGCAGGATGGTTGAGATGTCGACGTGGATGTATGCCAGCAACATCAGCAGCTGGCATTCACCGCGGATGTCCCACAAGCCACAGCCGCTCCCGTAGTGCCAGTACCAGCCCCAGCAATGTTGGGGGTGGGCTGTCCATAGAATGTCCTAGAAGACCACATGCATGTGGCTCTGGACAGTCCCAGCAGGGACCTGTGTCCAGTGTACATCCATCCACCTCTGGGGATAGTACCCAGTCTGGCTTAGTACCTGATAGTGTCAGTAGCACCCCTGCCAGGCACAGGTGCCATATCCGTGGCCAGAGATGGTGATCTGTAAAGCCTCGCAGGTACAGTCTGTGGCTGTCCCACAAATACCCGTATATGGCAGCCACATGGTGGAACTGTGTGCATGCAGACACACACACATACTCCAGACACCTAGGGCTAACACATACTCACACACATTACAACAACATTGGCCCATTCCAGTATTCTTGCCCCCCCCACACACACACACATACATGTCAATTGGATGGCTCACTGTAGGCCTCTGGCGAACCAACAACACACCCTGTGCATATGATGAAACCTGTGCCGGCTCCTGTCATCTATAACATTGATGCAGGAACAGGCTACCATGGTGCTCATGCACAGGGTGTCCATATAGCAGTATAGCAATGTTAGCATGTTGTCAGCTGTATAGTGTAATGATATGCTTGAAGGTGTAGCTGAGCAGGCATGATGCAGTAAAGCTATGATTGTCATTGTAGTGTTGTTTACACCAGTGTTGGTTCCAATTGTGTATTGTCCGGCCATGTGCCCCTCGGCTGATGTGTGCAGTACTGGCAGCATGTGTTAGAGAGTGGACAGTATGTGTGGGATGTGTGTAGCACAGATTTGCAGGTGTACAGTTGTGAACATGGTGGAGGTGCATGTACGTGCATAGTGGACACATGGCCAGGGTGACATGCTCTGTATTACACAGTAACACTCCATAGTTTCTATTGGTGGCCAGTATGCATTGTACCACACACATTCCGGAACCTGACTACACATGTGTGTATGACATGGTTTGACACTGTGCTATGGGTGATACTGTTACTATCTGTCATTGTTTTGCATTCTGGTGGTCATACTGGCAGACTGGTTCAGTGCAAACTTCACCCCCCTCTCCCCCCTAAAAGGAGAGATAACTATCCCAGTGGAGTGTAGCCTCCCAGACATCTCAAATGCGCAGGTGAAAGCTGCTCTCTCTAAAGCTAAAAACACAGCATCAATGGGACCGGATGGTGTCCCGGCTGTGTGCTACCTGAACTCAACGAGGAACTAAACCCGCATATAAGGCAGCTGTTTAATCTTAGCCTTACCACAGGATACGTGCCCAGGAGTGGCGTATGGCAACTGTGGTCCCACTCCACAAAGGCGGTACTCTCGGACCCTGGTAATTACCGCCCCATAAGCTTAACAAGCCTGGTCTGCAAAGCTATGGAGAGGATCATAATGGAACTCATAAACAAAGACATAGGGGACTTGCAGACATTGGACCCGACCCAGTTTGGCTTTGTCAAGGGCAGATCATGCCTTTTGAACTTGGTCGACTTCTTGAAACAGTCACCAAGGCCATTGATGAGGAAAGGCAGTCCATACAGCCTACCTTGACCTTGCAAAAGCTTTCAACACAATACCCCACTCGGGTATTATAGAGAAACTTACCAGCTTAAATGTAAACCCATATGTCACAAGATGGGTTGCAAACTGGCTAAAGGACAGAACCCACAGGGTTAGAGTTGCTGGCGCCATGTCAGACTCCAAGCCGGTCACAAGTGGTGTCCCACAGGGCTCAGTCCTTGGCCCCCTGTTGTTTGGCATCTACTTGTCAGAAGTACAGGCAAACATAGGAGGACTATGGCTGACAAAGTTTGCAGATGACTGCAAACTGGGTGTCGTAGTGGAAAGTACATCGGACACAGATATCCTTCAGAGGGGTCTCACGGAAACTGATAACTGGTGCCAGAGCCATGGCCTGAAGTTAAATGCCAAAAAATGTATAGTCATACCCTTTGGGAAAAACAAGGTAAACCCAAGCTACCATATAGGTGGCAATCCATTAAGCACAGAAGAGGTTATCAGGGACCTGGGGACCCAGGTTGACAGTGGCCTTTCTTTTGACACTCACATTGCTAAAGTGGTTAGAAAGACCTTCTACATTGCCCACCTGATCATAAAGGGATTCACATCCAGATCAAGTGAGGTCATTGTTCCCCTGTACTCTTCACTTATCAGACTAATGATCGAGTACAATGCCCCATTCGGGATGTATCTCACCCGACACCTGCAGCAATTGGAGAGACCCAAAAGTTCCTCACCAAAAGGATAAAGGGACTCCAAAATCTGTCATATGCTGCCAGACTGAAGAAACTCCAGCTCTATTCAGTCGCATACCGCCTGCTCAGAGGTGACCTGTGCCTGACATGCAAGGCTATGTCCAACCCGGAATTAATGGACATGCTCCACCTCAAAAAATCCAAATCTACCAGATCCACTAGAGCAAGTGACTTAAACCTTAGCACGGATATAAATAGGACATGCTGGAGGGATAGATTTGTCACCCAGAGACTCCCTATGCTGTGGAATAAAATCCTGGTCCATGTGAGGCAGAGCACCTCGCTGGCTCTGTTCAAGAGAAATCTTGACCGGTGGATGGGAGATCATAGGTTTACCCCGGGAATCATCTCTGTGTCACTGTTGGACAGAGGTACAACAAACTAATTGCTACAGTATTTTTTAACATAAGGGGTGATGTAAGCCACAAAACTTTGGGCTAGGCTTATAAATGCCTTAGGGCAGATATCCTAGTATAAACCTATGAACCTATGAACTTCAACAGCCTGACCATAACCAATTGTTAGATGATGTCTTGACAACTGACACACAGATGTAGGACACACAGCAACATTTGGATCCTTCAGGTACTATACAGTGCTAGTAACCTCTGGTATTCACCTGCACCCATTACTGAGACCACTCCTGTTTGGCATATAGCTCTCTTAGGTACAAGCAATCACAGTAGGGATATGTCTGTCCATGTCTGGTAATGCATACTGTGGCCTATAATGCATTCTACAGATGACACACACATCCTCCACAAGGGTATCATACAGACAGATGCCAGTTGTCAAACCCATGCTGTAAAGCTATAAGCCAAACTAAGCATAGTCATCCAGCTTTAAGGAACATATTATCCCCACAGTACCACATAGGTGGTATCCACTAGCATGATGAACAGGTACCAATGTGTACATGCAACCAAGTGTTATGTCATCTCTCCTTTGTTAATCACATTTCCAAAGGTATTTTGTAATCCCTTGTTAGAGCACATAAGCAATAAGGGGTCTGCATGCATATCCACAGTTTGTTCTACACCTATGAATAGTCATCATGGACAGACTTTGCTGCGTTTGAACAGGTCTGACATAGACCTTGGCCATAGACCCTCACTCACACATTCCAATAGGAATCGTAATGTCTTTGTGTGACACAGATGACCTAGGCCAGGTTCCCTGCAGTGGCTGGCCTTGTCACAAGCATACAGATGTGACCTAAGGTCTGGGAAGCAGCAGCACAGTCTGACAAGGATGACAGCTGTGTTCTTGGAGAAAGCAGGGTTCCCACACATGCAATCATTGAGGTAATATGTACAGATATGTATTTGACACACAGCTAGTTCACATGCGCAATGCATACTGATATGTCATACAATGGTAAAAGCAAAACTCACAACACATTGACCAACAGTGTCACACACATACAGTACACACATTCACCAAGTGCAGGATTCAAACCCCTACCTACGTCATGATACTAGAGGAGTACGCATTAACACAATGCGCTATGCACATTACTGTCAGTTTTCTTTTCCACAGGTATATTTGTAGGATGGTGACATCATCAGACTTGACAAAAGTTAGATTACCACTTTTGAGGTGTTTCACTACTCTCCTAAAAGGTTGTTCCTTCCCAAGGGGAACACACACAAACACACAGTTGCCCAGTGCAGGATTCAAACCCCTACCTAACTACTTCATGATACTAGAGGAGGATGCATTAACACGACATGCTATACAGATTACTGGGAGTATTCTTTTCCACAGGTATATTTGTAGGATGGTGACATCATCAGACTTGACAAAGGTTACATTACCACTTTTGAGGTGTTTCACTACTCTCTTAAAAGGTTGTTCCTTCCCAAGGGGAACACACGTGCCCAGTGCAGGATTCAAACCCCTACCTAACTACTTCATGATACTAGTGGAGTACCCATTAACACGATGTGCTATACAGATTACTGGGAGTTTTCTTTTCCACAGGTATATTTGTAGGATGGTGACATCATCAGACTATACGGAGTGTGCTACATTAGGTGACATTAGATGGCCTACATTGAAGGAATGTCTAAACACTTTGGCCATGTGATCATCAAAGGTGAGTTGACTATCTACCTGTGTCCCCAGGGCCATAATTACTTTCTCCTACATGCTGGATTACCAACTATGTGGTAATTTGTGTGCACTTTGTATTACCCAAAGGGGATGACTATGCATTCTTTGCCATTCAGCTTGTGGGCATTGTTTTGACACCAGGTATCTGTCTCTGTTAAGACAGTTCTGGAGGATGTCTGTGTCAGCTGTACAGTCAATTATGGACCACAGTTTCCGGTCATCTGCAAATCTGTTCAGCCTTAGACCTGCCATGCTTGCCTGTACCTCTGAGCAGTATCGACTGAACAGGTGGGGTCCCAGGACCAAGACCTGTGTGATACCATTTGTGACTGGCTTAGAGTTGGACATGGCACCCACAACTATGAACATGTGTGTTTGATCTGTGAGCCACTTGGCCACCCATCCTGTGACATAGCTGTTCATGTTCAAGATGGTACACTTGTCCATGATGACGGAGTGGGGAATGGTGTGGTAAGCCCTTGGTGAGGTCCAGGTGGACTGTGTGGACTACTTTCACCTCCATCTATGTTCATGGTAACTGTTTTAAATAAGTCAACTAGGTTTGGGAGCCAGGCTCTGCCTTTAACAAGGCAAAGTTGTGTAGATTCCAGTGTCTGGAGATCTCCAATGTCTCAGTGTATGGGTTCCATGACGATTTGCTCAATAGCTCTGTAGACCAGGCTGAGTACACATGTTGGGCAATGGTTTCCAGGTTCTGTTTTGGCATACCCGTTGTGGAGCTGGATGACTGTTAGTGTATGCCATTCTTTGGGTACATAGCCTGTGATATGCTTGAGTCTGGACAGTGAATGTAGGTGAGGGTGTAGTTCCTTGTGGGCCTAGTGTAAGACACAGCCTGGGACAACTTACAGTCACATTGATGCTATGTTCTTAGCTTTGGTGAGGGCTGTCTTTACCTGCATGTCCATGACGTCTGTGTCTTTGCATCCTTTTGTGATAGACACAGGCCCTTTTGGGGATGATGGGGGTGTTGACACTGCACTTGTCCCCCTGGGTGTGGGCAGTGAAAGTTGGTTTGGTGTATGTCATTACTTTTTTCAGTAGCTGACAGCATATTTGGAAGTTGACACCTACATGTCTGATATAGCTACCAAAGGCTTTGTGGTTGTTATTCTTACATTCCTTGGCAATTTGTCTTTAGAAACTGTGCTTGGATTATTTTATGAACGATCATTGTTTCATCCTAATAATGATCAGTGATGTCTTTCCTTTAGTGAAGTTGGCTCTGTCAGGTGTTAGTTTCCTCCTTTTGTTGTCTAGCTTATTTATGGGCAACGACCACCAGATTGTTTTCTTATTTTTGGAGGAGTGCATCTTGGTTTTATTTGTGATGTCTCGATCCATGCATCCCTGTAGATGCTCATAGGATGCACTTGTAAATGATTTGGCAGATTGTATACCATTATCCTATAGCAAGAGGGCTTTGGAACTTCCAACTTTGGTCTTGGGAAGTGTGCAGTTTGCTTTTGAAAATGTCTTCACAGTGGTTTCGTTGACTGAGTGTGAGGGCGGGATGTGGATGTCCAGTGTGATTACTTAATGATCTGATATTACCAGCGAGGGATTTATCTCTGTTGTGGAACACTGGTACCCCATGTTGGTGATGATCATGTCCAGTATGTTGTCACCTCTAGTGGGCATGCTGACCAGCTGTTCCAGGGTGTTAGAGTTTCTTAACTCTAGGACACATTGGGCAAAGGACATTGTATACGAGTAATTCACCCACTCAATGTTTGGGTAGTTGTAATCTCCTCATATAATGGTGTTTGATAGGACCTTTATATTTGCCATTGTTCTCCAGAATACTGAATGAGGATCCTGAGACAAGGTACATGATCTGTAGCAGGCTACAATCTGATGGGCAGCTTTGCCCAATGTTAGTTGCACTTGCATGGTCTCCAAGGCCTCATGCTGTGGCAGTAACCTGGAGGTGTGGATATCTATAAGGTAAATGGCTACACCACTTCCTTTTGTATTTCACTCGTGGTCTTGGGTCCAAAGGTCAGGGTCATTGTGAGTGTTTTACATGGATCATATCCAACAGTTGTATGTTTGACATAGCTTTGTATGTTACACAGTGAACACCTCTGAGTAGGCGATATGCAAGGGAGTACGGATGGAGCATTTTGCGATGGTCTGTGTATGGCATGTATTTCAGGCCACTAATGCTCTTTGTGTGGTATTGCTGCTGGCTTTCCAGTTGTTGTAGTTATCTTGTGAGGTACTTAGCAACAGTGGTGTTGTACTCTTTTATAGTTTTAGTGAGTGGTGAGTAGAGGGGAACAATGTCCTCTTTTATTCTGCATGAGACACATTTTGTGATGAGGTGTGCCACATAAGAGGGTTTCCTGACTACTGTGGGAATGTGCTTATCACAGTTGTATCCACTGTCCACCCATGACCCAGGGTCTCTTGTCACACTTAAAGTGTGAGGTATACTACCACCTATGTTGTAGTTCTTGGCTACAGAGATTTTAACAAAGGTGATGATAATGCACCTTTTAGCATTGAGCTACAGCCCATGGCTTGGACAACAGCCATCTGTCTCAGTGAGGCCCTTTTGTAGGATGTCCACATCTTTAGTGTTTACAATGATGGCTCCTAGTTTGTAGTCCTCTGGAAACTTCAGTAGCCACAGAACTTCCATGTTAATGTTTACTTCAGGGAAGTAGATACTACACAGCCTGGGAAGTTATCTAGTCCCATGGCTGCTGTGATACTGGCTTCAGAGAGTGTTTTTTACCTGTGCAGTCGTGATGACAGAAACTTGCAGTCTTCCATTATAGACATGTGCTCTTTCATGGGTGAGAGGGGGGTAAAGTTAACACTGATCCTATCTGCCAGGATGTTGCCAATATCAGTTGGCTCTGTACATTTAGTACCATTGAGCTGTAACTCAGAACAGATCTGAGTGTAACCATGACATGGACCTGTCTGTTGGGCAAAGATCTCCTGCATAGACAGTATGCAACTGAATACAGCTTGGGTTACATTCATTCTTGTTGCATGGAGCAACTACTTGAGGCCAGTAATCCTCTTGTTAAGGTTCTTCATTGGTCTTTCTAGTTGCTGAACGTGCCTAGTCAGATTCCTCACAAGTGTGTTGTGGTAGTCTCTGACAGGTCTGATGACTGCTGAGTAGTGGCAACCTCCTTTGACCTACATGCACAGACCTTGGCAGTTTGTGTGTACACATAGCAGGATTTTCAGACCACTTTGTGAATGTGTTTCTGGAAGTAGAGATAACTATACACATTTGTCCATAGATCCCTTATCATCACATCCATATTTAGCCTAAGTGTGTGAGCATGCCCAGTATGACCTTTCAGTATCTTCCTGCCTGACATTTGCTTCGTTTGTTTAAGTGTGTGAGCATGCCCAATATGACCTTTCAATGTGATGCTGAATGAAATCCACTACATTTGTTGGAGTTTGTGAGCACGCACAGTATACACATTTATACTATATGTGTATGGTAAATCAAGGTGCATTTTTACAGCAGGGCTCACCTTTGTGTCATAGATCAACAGGGATCATGCTGTGCCTGCAGGGCTTCCATGAGACACTTTGTATAGACCTATCAACATTTCTACATACAGGGGGGACAGCTATTCTTTGTACATTTCTACCCCTGGGTACACCGGATTGTTACTGTGGGAGTACATAGGATGTGAGTTTCACCTGACACTTATACACATTTGCTGTGCCTGCACTGCTATGTACAGGACACCATTACAGTCTGTACTGTTGCCTATCGTACTGGCTTGAGGCATACTAGTGTACTACAGATCTTAGCATCCATTGCTACATATATTAGCTTGCGACTTCATAGCCTACACAACCCACATCACAACGCCTGGCCTGATGTTTTCTGTCTGCATAGGCATGTGGGTGAGGTTACCCATTTGCCTGATTAGGGGCATGATACAGCATTGCTTTGTGTTTGCATTAGTGTACAATTGTCCTGCTTTGTCTGTACCACTGTAATGCTATCATGGCTTAGTGGTTCAGTACTGTAACTATAGTGCACAGTATCCTGGGTTCAAGCCCTGTCAGTGCTTTTTATTTTCATGCTGGCCAGACCAGACAGCTTAAGGAACAGTAAAGCAGATATGAGCATGTTTAACTGACTTTGCGCAACTTTGGCCGACCTTGGCCAACATTGCACAAGCAATTTTGTTTACATATACTAGATATTGGTAAAAGCTGCTTAGCACTGCTTTATATTGCTTAAAACATGGCAATCATGCCTCAGGTGGTGCTGCAGGGCTGCCTATGTCGGATGCACATACTACACTCCCTATACATGTTTGGAAACAGGTAGTGTCAAGTTAGGCATCCCTTTTATTTTATGTGCGAGTCAGTGAGAGGTATCATTTCCAGGGTTCCTACTGAGCCAGTGTATGTGCTATGCATTGCCTCTTTGCCAAGGACAAGGTATACTGGGCATGCCTCCTTCTGCCTACTGGGGCAGGCTCAGGTTGTTCCTCCTCCGAATCACGCTGTGCCTGTGCAGGCCTTGGCAATGGTGGGGGGCTGTTTGGCCCTGCCCCATGCTGTTCCTGCTGCAGCTGTTTTCACAGGATCATATTGTGTAGCATGGCACATACCATTAAATTTGGGTACATGTAGTTGGTGAGTACTGCAAGGCTCCACCAGATGTGTCCAGGCACCAGAACCATGACTTGAGCATCCCAAACACATGCTTGATTACATTTCATGTTTATGCGTGTGCCTCATTATGGAGTTCTTGTTCAGGTGTGTGTGCATTTCTGATGGGTGCCATCAGCCACGGCCCCAATGCGTATCCAGCATCCCCCACTAGGTGACCATCAGGGATGTCCTTATTTGCAAATGTCTGGTACAGCTGCGACAGATGCCAGATATGGGAATCGTGGTAGCTTCCAGGGCAGCCAGCACACACATTCAGTATTATGCCCTGGGCATCGCACACAACCTGGCAGTTGATGGAGTGGAAGCCCTTGCAGTTGATGTAGGCCCTACCCCGCTCACCAGCTGGTGCTTTGATGTGTATGTGCGTGCAGTCAATTGCACCCACTACCTCAGGGTATTCCGCTATTTGCTGGAAGCGATGCATATTGCTGGCCAATACCTCATGGGAATTGGGGAAATATACACAATCACCGACATGTGCTGACATGGCATTCAGGAACTGGTGCAGTACCCTTGATGCTGATGCCTGTGAAATCCCCATCATATCACCAGTTGGTCTCTGGAAGGTACCTGTTGCTAGTATTCTTAGGCCAACATATACCTTGGTTTCCACTGAGATGGGTTCCCCTCTGTTGGTTCTGTGTGTGAGGCATGGCCTGCATAGCTAAACAATGTGCTGCAGGAACTCTCTGTCCACTCTATAGCGCTCCACTATCTCCAGCTCATGTAGCCTCTGGTAGGTTACCCTGGGTCTGTACACTCTTCTCCATCTCCTCACTGTGGGTTACTCAGCAGCATTTGCAATGGCACCACCCTCAGCATCTTGCACATGTTGCCTTATAACAGCAATGGCAGCCCTTAACATTTTTAGGTCTCATTTTAAGCTTTTTAAGTTTTCACTTCTCTTTGTTGACTGCAGTGTTGCAGTGTTTCTAAGAAAAACATGGGGGAATGTTGTTTGCAGAGTTTTAGGTGCTGGGCTGGACTGGGCTACTGTACTGCCTGTGTAATTGGCTGATTCTGATTGATTTCACCTGGCAGCTCCACTAGTTCTCCTTGGTTAACTTCCTACTAATTCCTTTCCTTCCTTTTCCCATTTCTGTTTCCGCAGGGGGCAGCGCCATGCTAACAAGCGCAAACACGTGCACACGCACGCACACAGGCTTACACAGGCTTACACAGGCTTAGGCGGGTGCACATTCGTGTGTACTACCTTAGACGGCCTAACACAGGCTTACATGGGCACACACCCGTGCACACAGCCTTAGACGGGTTTACACACGCGCACATGCGCGCGCACACGCGCACACAGTGTCAGCAGCTTTGCAATAAACTTTAGTGATAGCCACGGTGCACACCTTCAGTTTCTTGATTTCAGTTTAGACAACTGTAGACACACCTCTTTTAGTCCTGAGTAACTCACAGCAACCACATGCCACTCTGCTCCAATAAGCTTACAGTCTTTTTGATACATACCCCCTCATGATGTCACCCATCTCCTACTCTTTTACTACCCTTTTCCTACTCTTACACTCTAGGGACATGGTTTACATAGCAGGAAATATTGGGATTCACTATCCTTATCCTCATTTGTATAGGATTGCCTACTAATGCTTGGTTACATCTCTCAGACTGAGCTTCCCCCCTTAGCAACCTCTACTCAGTAGCCATGTTGTCTTCAGCCTGCCATTCACTTGCATGGCAGATTAATATTTTGAATAAAATCCCTATTTGTGGCTTTTATTTTTTGGTTTTCTGGCTTTTAGAGCGCAACACATTTGCGCGGCGCTGAGCTATGCTTAAACATCGGAGCTCGAGGTAAAAAAAAAATTATTTTTTTTTTATTTTGCAATGAAAGAAATGCCAATGGCCATATATTTGACCATTGGCATGCTTCCTCAACTGGATGCATCCTTTATTTGGAGCTGTCATGGCTCCGTTTTGCTATTTGCAGAACGGTACTCAGTTGACAACTGAGTACCTTTCTGCAAATAACACTACTCTTACTCGGACAGGTTAGTGTTTGCTGGATTGCAAATTGACCTCATTTGCATAGCTTTCAGCAGCAAATGAGGTAATTTGCATAACCTCACCCTGTCCATGTAAGAGTCGCTTTAGGAGCTCTCTTGCATGCCCCTGCCAGCTGTTCCTGGATCGCTCAGCAGACATGTTGGCTGCATGGAGTCTTACTCTAGTCTTAGACTCCGTGCAAGCCTTCATGAATCCAGCCCTAAATGTAAATGAAGGTCATGACCTGAATAAGACAAATATGTATTTGTTATGGACAATACTTACTATATCTAGGAAATGCGTAACCAGAAGGTGGAATTCAAATACACCCCTGACCTTGGAAGAATTCTACACTTTACTGAAGACAACTGCATCAATGGAAATAAAAATCAAAGAACTACGAATCTATCCCAGGCCATTGGTAAATAATCCTTGGAAGAAAGTTTTATCTTTGTTGGACACTCTGCAATAATCAATATTGTATCCCTGATAACTGATCTGTTAATTCTATATTTAATAACATACAGTGTATATAACTGAAAGTCAGTCTATTGTAAATATTGTATATAGTTGCTTAAAATGATATTTAAAAATATTATGTGTATGTTATTTTAATTGAAAATAAAAAAAATATTTGAGGAAAAAAAAACTGCTTTTAGACTGTGATTGCAGTTGTATAATACAGGAAGAAAAATGCAGGGGCTACTTCCCTCCAGCTCTAGAACTTCTTGTGTGTATTCAGTAATGAACAATCATGATAGTCAGGCTAGTCCTAGCCGATCAATATAGCACTGATGGCCTGCAAAAAGCAGACTGAGAAACAGAAATCAAATAAAACTTATGAAGCATTCAGCCTGACACTTGTAAATATGTCCTTTCATGACTGCCCAAGCCCTTGTGGAAGCTGATTGATCACAGGCTGACTGACTATTTTCTGACTTGGTTGGTTCATGTCTGGTTGTCTGCTACTTTCTGCTAACAGTGTGATTGAAAAGAGAAATTATAGCAGTAATGTGTGGTTTAAAAGAACAATTTTATTTTGCTCAATCATGTTAGCAAGTCTGCTGCAGATGAAGAGAGGTTTAGTCACATCTTGTTGCTTTAATGTTTGTTCATTTAGGCTTGTGAGAGCAACTCATGGGTGGCAATTTCTGAACAAGTGTTCTAGTCTTTATTTAATAGTTTGGTAAACTGCAGTATGTAATTAGGGCTTATTTATTTTTTTTTGTGCTTACATGTATGCCTGTGTATTCAAGTGACTTTTTTCTCGGACTGCAGTAAAATCAAGCTGTGATTAATGTGCCCTGGCCCAACAATCAAGGAGCCTCAATCCTCACCACTCACACCAGGGACGTCATCTCCTAGAAGAGAGGAAAGGATAACTAATACACACAGTAAATTACAATTTCCCTTAAGTGCACACAGTGATCACAGTCATTCTGGGGCTGGTTGCTCCTTTGCTCACCAGGTCCCCAGTAAGACTCCCCAGTGGCACAGCTATAGGGTCCAGGTTTCAGTCTAGCTGGGTAAGCTAAAACCTCCAGTAGCCTCTCTGTCCAACCAGTGCTTCGTGTCCCTGCCAAGTAGCTGACACAACACACACACACACACACACACACACACACACACACACACACACACACACACACACACACACACGCACACACACTTTCAGATAAGTATTTATACAACTTCACAGACACTCCTGGGAAAGGCTGACACAGATTCTTCAGCTGTGCCCCTTTACCCAGACCATACAATAGTAATCCCTGACACCACCCAGCTAATAATATCAGCTACTAAAAGGCCCTTAAAAGGGTGTCCAATTATTACTGTGCAATATTATTATCCAATGGTAGTATGACTAAAAGTCAAGGCTTACTTTAGAGTGACCTATTAAAATAACCTCTACAAATATGCAATATACTCTAGAGCTTATGTCTACACAAACCAGCCACAGGTAGAAGGTTTTAAAAATATTTAATAATAAATAATTAAAGCACAAGACAAAACTACTACACCACAGAGATATCTAAGAGCTCAGAGATCACACAGAAACTTAAAATAATACAATAGGACAGGTCTAATTTCAAAGAAAAATACCTAATTAATCTTTACTAGCTTTAACTATTCCTACAAGAATTCATAGTGCTAAAACTTACATGTGAGCACAAGACAGAGTGCTGATAAGTTGGATATCAAGATCAAAATGCTCTCTTGTCTCTTGTGAGAAATAGTATTTAAACATTACTAACAAACATGCCTCTAAGGCCCTCCCACATTACATCATTTTTTACACTTAGGTTTTCCTAGTATTCATATTGCATCATCTTAACACCTGGTCTGAGTTCTCAGGCCACAAACTGCATTATTTAGCAATCTAACACCTGCACAGAAACTTACAACAATAGAAGACATTTCACATGTATTTTTTAAAAGAAACCAGAGCAATAAAGCACATTCCACATCTAAATTCTGGTCATAAACTTTAGCCTTAAAACAATGGGCATGAAACCTTCATCCAGACGCACTGGAGCTGAATTCTAATATGAAAGGGTCACAACATGCTTCACTGGGCCAGTAGAGTGCAATGTTGTCACATATTTTGCAGTTCCACATTTCACAATATTCTTTAACATTCAAGAAAACATGCCTGTATTTTACATTTATTTACAAATGCCAGAATTATATATCAAATTCTATTTGACCAGGCTGGCAGCCTTCACCCATCTCTCTCCAATCGTCACACAAGCCAAACTGTCTCATTAGCTTTATTAACTATTATTGGATATTACTGGAGCCTTTGGTGGCATTAAATACACCTTTGTTGTTCTATTGCTGCATTTTATATATAGATGTTATGAGAGGTGCTAGAATCAGAGGGGCTGCAGCCAAATGGCATAGAGTGTCAGGTGTAGCCTATGACAGAAGAATGTCAAAGAAGCTGTAAAGCAAGGTGTACAAGACAGTGGTGTGACCAGTACTACTGTATGGTACAGAAATCTGGTCTGTAAAGGCAAAGCAGATGAAGAAGCTAAAAGTGATGGAAATGAAGTGCCTGAGAAGGGTGATAGGATGCACTCTGTGGGACAGATGAAGAAATGAGGACATAAGAGCAGAAGCCAAAGTTTCTCCAGTTTTAAACAAGATCAAAGAGAACAGATTATGGTAGTTTGGACATGTACAGAAAAGCAGAAGACAATCTGGTGAAGAAGATTTGGGACAGACAAGAAGAAGGTAAGAGGAAACGAGGATCTCCAGTAAAGGGGTGCATGGATTGTGTGAAAGAAAATCTGCGACAGTCAGGCAGGAGTGTTGAAGAAAGCAGGAGTGTGGCATTGAATCGAGAGAGATGGTGACAGTTAACATGATTCTCCAACCCCATGTAAAAAGGGGGCTGATGATGATGATGATGATGAAATGATGTTATGAGAGGTTCACTCATGAGACCCTCAGCAAATGACAATGATTCTAAATAAAAATCTGTAGACTTTACACAGCTTGTTTTGTTTGGGTCCCCTTTTGGACATCATTTTCACTGGCCTGGCCACCAGTACCCCACGTCCATACCAAATCTACCAGCTTGTGTCGTACTTAAAAAAACACAACACCAGGATTAAGAATGGACCAGTACAATAAAGAAATCCAAGTAAAAAACAACAAAAGTACCAAAATCCAACACGGCAGACTGGCAAAATAAAATAAAAACTTTAATTCAGAACAGTAAGCACTTTCACGGTGCATCAAACCGCTTCATCAGACTGATTCTTAAAAGTACACACTAGGTTTAAATAGCTAGCATAAAATCAATTAATACCATCACTAAAAACATTTTAAAGAAACAGTCTCCAAAATATTTTAACTTTAAACCAAAATAATTTAACTTAGATGAACATCAATAAAAACATTAAGAAAAAGCTCATATGTGAAATAAAAACTGACAAAAATACAAAACATTTAAAATTTCAGTGTTTAAGTGGTCTTGCCTTTAAGAATGGTTTTAATGAAACAACCTCATGTAAACCTGATTCTTTATCTGCATTCAGTGACATAATCAATTTCTGTTCAGCAGAGTTTGTCCTGTTCCTAATATCGCCCCTCTTAAATTCTCTGAAATTATTTCTAGCACCAGAAAGCTGAAGGTATGGTCAGCACCAAAATTCATTACATGTTTAGCAAGGGCATTTGTATCTTTCTTATTCTTAATAGCCCTCTGATGTTCCAAGATTCTATCCTTAAGCTGTCTGTTACTCATACCTATATAAATTGCAGGGCACTTAGCACAATAACTAAGATAGACCATGTTTCTGGTCTTACAATCAGCGTAGAAATCTGTTTCTACCTGAAACTTATTATGTGAATGTACATAATTCATACCTGCATGAATAAACTTACAGGATGTACAATTCCTACATTTAAAAGTACCTTCCTTAGTCAATGTTAAAATCTTTGTAGTAGTGGATGCATTATAGCATAGGTGCCTCTTCAATGATCTATTATTTTTAAAAGAGAAGTGTGGCACTGTATCTATAACACTTCTTAGTTCATCCACTGTTTCTTAAATATCCCAGTTATGTTTGATGAAATCACAGACTCTATAAATATCTGATGAGTATGTTAAAAGAAATCTAAGGACCTCTGTTCTCTCATGTATATGAGTATCTTCATTTAATAGTGGTTCAGAAAAATAGGGCCTTCCTTTACTTTGTCTCTGTTTCATTGCATCTGTTATGCATCTGTCAATTTCAATTATTAAGTACCCTCTAAGAAATCTTTCTTCAGAGACTCAAGTGCTAAACTAAGCTGTTGATGGTCGTTATGGAGTCTCATGACCCTAAGTACTTGTCCCTTAATCATGTTCTTAGGAATATGCATGGGGTGCATACTACTCTTGTGAAGTAGACAATTCCTCCAAGTAGATTTTCTATAAATACTAGTCTCCATATGATTAAAGTCTGATTTCTTCACCATAACATCTAAAAATTCAATATGTTCCCAGGAATACTTAAATATGAATCTAAGAAAACCTGTAGAGTGATGCAAGAACTCTGCAAATTCAACAAGGGTCACAGGTGATCCATTCCATAAAAGGAAGATGTCATCCACAAACCTAATGTACCATAAGATGCGGTGAGAAAAACCTGTAGCTTGTAATAATACATCTCTCCCATTGTACTAAGGTCAGGTTGGCACAGCTATTCGCACATGCTGTGCCCATTGCTTTGCCAACCTTCTCTACATAAAACTGTTCCTCAAATAGAAAAACATTATTTTCAAGTACAAGTTCTAGTAAGGCACATATTAAGTCTCTCTTATCAGTAGAAAAACAGTTATTCGTATTCATAAACTTTCGAATGCTTTCTGTGCCCCATTCATTAGGAATAATGGTAAAAAGAGATTCTATATCCATGGTTACCAAGCAATAATTACTGTCAAGGTTGGAGGTAGCCACATACAATTTCTGCAAGAAACTTCTTAAGAATAGTCTCACAACCTTCTAATAGGGGATGTAGATTTTTTTTCAATAAAAATTGAAAGTGGCTCCATAACTCAACCTTTTCCAGACACTATTGGATGCATTGGTGGATTGATTGCATCTTTATGCACCTTAGGTAAACTATAAAATACAGGGAATTATGTGCTCACGTAATGCATTTAACCTTTCTTCAAACGTATTCTTTTACCTCATTGCGTATGAATATTCTTATATCTGGGTGCAGGTCTTTCTGCAGGTTTTACCCTTCTGGAATGCCCTGTACCTGATACATTCTGCTATAGAGACCACATATTTAGAAACAAACGTAAAATAAACAGAATGTATGTTTTTTCTCACTGATCTGTAATAGGGTGTTTGTACAGTAAATCTACACATATTACAGTCATGGATGGGCAGGAGAACATTCTTTATGTCCCACTGGACCTATGACAATGAACACAAACTCATGGTTATTAGTAATAATGCACAAGGTGTGCTAAATAATATATACATACATATATATATATATATATATATATATATATATATATATATATATATAAAAATAAAGACTGAACATTTAATGAAAACTGTGTTAAATCTACCAGCACATACGTTTATGGATAACAATGAAATTGACATAAGTTGTAAAATATTCCAGCTGTGTACTTGAGTTCTAATAAACTATTGGTTGTAACCATTGTTAGTAAGCTAATCTATTTATGCTGAAAAGGCTATAATGGGATGGGCTTTTCTTCAAGGAAAGTATAATCAAGTTTAGAGAGCTATGCAATCTTCATATTTCAAAAATTACCTACAGGCACTAATAACAACAAAGTTTGTTTATTTGTCTTTTCGGCTTTTCCCAGTTAGGGATCGTCACAGTGGAACTCTGGTCCGCTAATGATTGGCAGTAGATTTTTATGGTGCTGAGTTGCCAGCCCAATGCCCAACCTTCAGCGAAGGCACTAATAACAACAAAGTTTGTTTATTTGTCTTTTTGGCTTTTCCCGGTTAGGGATCACCACAGTGGAACTCCGGTCCGCTAATGATTGGCAGTAGATTTTTATGGTGCAGAGTTGCCAGCCTGATGCCCAACCTTCAGCAAAGGCACGTCCATTTATGCATGTCTTTCGAATGTCACTTGACCGTGGGGATGACATGCAGATTCCACACAGAAGGCACTCCAGCCGAGAATTGAACAGGAACCATTCTATGAATGAATTCTAATGAATTCCTTCCATTTATAAATTAATACTAATAACAATGTATTAATTTATAAATGGAAGGAATTCATTCATAGAATGGGAATTAAGTACATACAGCTTCTTACAGACTATAATAAAGAGAAAGAAACAGAGCTGGATGAAGAAACTGAATTAACTATTGTGGAGCTAAAGCTAACAGGGTTCCTATTAGCTTGTCGAACACTCAAAATAGCGAATGGTCTTTGATCGACAGCTAATAGTCGAAACCACAAAAAGTTGAATGGCCGGAACAGGGAAAAGAAAATCACTGGGCCATTGTCAGGGCTGTGCAGTTTCCTCCACTGTGGTGCGATCTCGGAGTAGGGGGGATGTGGATTTGTTTTTTTTTTTTTTTTTTTGGAAATAACAGTTTTTTTCCCTGAAAAAAAAAATAGCTGTTCTGGCTGTTCGACTTTTCGTGGTTTCGACTATTAGCTGTCAGTCAAAGAGCGTTCACTCTTTTGAGTGTTCGACAAGCTAATATGAACCCAAGCTAACACTGAGTGGATATGAAGCAATATAATTCAAAAGTTAGAAAAAGAAGATGAATTACTGAAATGAGAGGCAAAGTGATTATAATAACTAGTTGAATGAGAGTTGTGGTACAGCAGGAGATGCTATTGTGTAACAACAAAATTAATTATTTAATAACACTGCTACACAAAGTTAGCACAATCAAGCAAGAGATTTAATACAAAGATATACATATGTAAAACAAAGATATACATATGTAACAACCAACTGGATCACCCAGTCATGACAGACTTACTATAGCAGCCTTCCCCTTTAAATGCATCATTAGAAGGTCCTCAAGGCATGCTAGGAAGAGTGTTTATTCTCAAACAGTCTAATGCATGCTGCAAATAGAAAACAAAATCAGCAAGAAGTTCATTTTTTCAGAAGAAACAAGCATCATCTATCAACCAGATGTGGGCTCAAATAATCCAACTGGGGTAAAATAGGTGAGACAACATCAGTAGGTTGCAAGAACAATTATTACCCCAAGAGACAGGGCAAATGTAATCAGAAAACCAGGAGATGGTGAATGCACAAGCAATAATAACACAATGGAAATTTCGTTTTTTAATTATTCAAACAAAGTTTTAGCTGATGATGTGTGTCTAAAGGTTAACATTTTTCCACCAAAATGGGAGAATATGGTGAAAACCCTCCCTACACTATGGACATTTACACAGAAACTAAAATGAAGAGTTTTTTAAAGAAAATGTACAAGATATGAAACATTCACTGTTAAGACCTAATTCATCTTCAACCCCTTTGCAACCTGTAATTTATACTTATATGAAAAAGACATTATAATTCCGTTATCAAATAGGGCTAAAGACATATTATACTTTAACTTTCAAGCAAAAGAACAGTAACACCTTACAGTGCTGTGATTTGTTTAATATGGGTGCATACAATTAATTATTTATAATAAAGTCAACGTATTAGAGTTAAGCATTTATAATTTAGACATTCTAGTAAATGTTGTTTAATGTTTTGCTTATTCACTATTACACCTTGGCTATGTGTTGTACATGCAGTCTTTGTCAAATGTCTCTATAGCAGTATTTTTTCTCTTTATATTGTTGTGCATTTATTACTTGTTATTATCTTTGCCAATGTAGTCTGTGTCATGGCTGAAAAAGATCCTAGGAAAAGTTCACTTTCCTGGTTAATAAATAAATACAAAATAAGAAAAAGGGGGGGTGAACATGACAGAAATAATTAAGGAACTAGTAAAGCACATTTTAATTCTGCATCATTCATGAGAGAGGAAAAAAACTTCCCACTGAAGCCCTTGGAAAGTAGCAGACGGACTTACTTTGGAATCCTTTTCAGTATTAGTTGTTACCTGCACATGATACAGCAAGGATCATTTATAGCAGTTAGAGTTTTCACACCTCAGCATGAGAGTGGTGAGGAAGGTCTGTCAATTCCTTTAGAACTACAAAATTATCCCTTTACAAAAGCCTGCTATTTACCTACTTTCTTTTGCTGGAAGTAACCAACAGCTATTTATAGCACAGAACAAGCTCTGATAGACACATAAACAAGAGTCACTCAAGGAAACATAGAATTAACTCTGCTACAGAAGGTGTGTTAGATGACAATGCTTCACACTCCTGCCATTTTATCTTAATTGCACAAGAAAACACCACCACTTCCTTATGTCTAGCATGACTCATATAAAGAGGGCTTGAAATGTATTCTGGGAAGAAGGAATGAAAGCAAGATCACATTACTAAGGCAGGCCCCATCAGCTGTCATTTTGTGGGAAACACATTACAATTCTAAAAGAAGCACTTGCAATGATTTTGAGGCATTAAATAGCTTGGACAACAAAGATACAATGGAAGTAAAAAAAAACGTTTTTTTGAGTTCTAAGGTAGAGTTTTCCTTTAAGAGAAGTGTTATATTGAATTCATGTGAAAAAGCCCTACAGAGCAATTCTGTTGGTGAAAATTACTGAGACCAGTAGTAGCAGCCAGTAGTAGATTCAAAAGTGAAACCAACAACAATAATTAGAAACTAAGATAAATAAAATAGTTATATCATTACAGCCTAGTGAAAACTCCATGCAGTTTTGCAGTTACATCCTACTGATGCCACTATAAGCCAAATATTACTTATTTATTTATATAGTACAAGCTATTAAAATATTTTATCTTAAAGCTTACACAATGGCAAACACAACTGTATTGCTATTTGACTTCTATACAGCGCAGATAAAGCGATATTGTATATTGTTTTATACTGTTTATTTGCATTGTAATAATTTTCATACTTCTCTAACTATCTCAACAGTCAAATGACACAGAACTGATTAGCCTCATTTGAAAGCTCAGTGTTGTATGAAGAAAATACTGGTGGCAGTGTGTGTGCGTGCGTGCTTACGTGTGTGTGTGTGTGTGTGAGCTGCTTGAATGGCTACCGAGATACTGTAAGCTGTTTACACATTATATAATGCATATATACTTTAGTTATATTGTAGCTTATAAAATCTACTTTTAAGACCTCAAGCTGACCAAATCTAACCACTATAAAGAATACTTAGTGCTGAATAGTTTGCCATTTGCTGTTTTCTAGTAACACTTATGGTTCTAGAGATGAAAATTTATTTGAACTGTGAGGCAAAAACTTTATTTTGTTAAAAGTTTCAGGTCACACCTGTTGAAAGTTAGAGTACAAACTCAAAGAGCTCCATTGGAGAGAACAGGTAATGCTAGCCACCTCTTATATAAAATATTGTTTTGAGTTTTGTAAGAAAAAAAACATAGCTAGTATAAATCTTAGCATTCATAGTGATTAGTTACTGAGCTTGAAAATCCATTGTTTACAAATATATTACATGATACTGGCTTTGAATAATTCAACCATTATCTATTACAGAAAGGACAGCTTGATGTGTAAGACCTATGAATCCTAGCAGACCTACCAGAAATGGTTTCACATAATTAATCAACAATATAACAACTTATTGGGAAGAACATTTTTCATACATATGTGCATCATATGCCTCTGTAAAAGTACATTGTTTTGCACATTATATTTTCATTATATGGTCACATATTAATAAAAGGTTAGATGAAATGGTTATATACATTACTAAAGAATGACATGTTTATGTTCTGCTCCACATTTTGATTCTAAAGAAAAAACATGTTTTGAAGTGTTAGTTTACAAATATGCTAATAAGGATAATTTGCCAATGAAAATTAGTTGTAAGACTTTATCAAGCAGTACAATGTTACATCAGTCTAGCATGCCCACAAAGTATTTAGATTTACATTTAATTAAATGCAATATTATTGAATTAATAAGGTAACTACTAATGCAGGAGTATTTACATGTTAGATGATTTTTTTTTTCATGGCTAACATTTTTTTTTTTTTACAATTTTGGAATAACTTTATGTGAGCAATCATATTAAGTAAACATGCATCAAACACAGATAATAAGGAACACATAACAAGTTTCACACAGATACATTCTGTACAATGTTTTAGCAACCCATTAGGAAGTTTAACACCATCCCAAACTTTTCTATACAGAAAAATAGCTTTTATCTTTCCCCTTTACTAGGCATCTACCATCAGTGTACCTACACTAATCACCTATGTAATTAATTTATATGTCCCAGTGCAAAACCCAAGGACCACATTTTGCTTTGCCTTTCTTTATTGCCACTTTCAAGTCTTGAAGCTAAATCTCATTCATCATTTGTTTAACTTCTAACCCTGCCATTGGTTTCCTTCCCTTTCTTTGTTGTTGCTTTTTTTAGTTACTATTATCAACAATTGCAATAAATGCTATGATTGTATGTCCCCTCCTTCTAACAAATGCAATCAAAAATAAGCTTAGAGTTAGCGCCATAGGATAAAAGTAAGGAACTCTGCCTATAATCCAGGTGAACTGAGTTCAGTTAGGAGCCACAGCATCAAAGGAGCCAACAAATTGAGCAAGAGGCATGAAAGGGCAGTGCCCAATTACCTCTCCCAGATGGGGGTATGATGAGGGTTGCATGCCAGGAATAGTATAACTGCTGAGTAGTTATTGACTGGAGAATGTTAGAGTGCACACCAAGTCATGATAGGGCAGGACCACAGAGAAGACAATATGCTACCATGGAGGAAAATATTGTGTTATCATAGTGTCCCACTACCCCTAAAAGGTGATGCCACAAGACATGCACTTCACTATAGAGGTGGGGATGATTACCTCCCAGGTCTAACCACCAAGAAGTGAGCCTGAACCAGAAGACTGATCTGCTAGTCTATAAGATTATGGTCTCTCCCTGGTTCATTTGACCCTTGTACCTGGTGACCAAGGTGGAATGAATGGGCCAGTTGGATGAATAGTGAGGAGAACTGATGGTTGGCAGAGGGTGGCAGCAGATACAAAATAAATAAGCCTGGATGTAATTTCCTGCCTACTTCCCAAATCTATATATCTATCTCTTCAATTTACTTTTCAAATGAATCCAATTTAGGGCAAGTCCTAAAGGTGTACATCCAGTCCTCCATGTTACCCTCTTCACACCTTCAACAATTTGTATTTGCAGTTGGATACAGACCTGCTAAACTAGATGGACTATAGAACAACTTAAAAACATTGACACTTCAAAAATGAAAACCCTGGACTGCACATCATTATCAGTAAACCAAGAGAACCTGTAACCAAAAAGTATTTATTATATTAATTCCCAGTTTTTTTTCCTCCAAGATCATCTTTAATTTTATACTTGCACCTACTTTATTTTTCTTATGTAATTTTAGTAGTAAAATGTCATCTAACCTTGAAAGCATACAGCATAATTTTATTGACTCTATTTGTCATCTTCCTTTGCCAGCCCTTTGATAAACTCATTAAGTCCCTGTTTCTTCTAACAAATTGTTTTTCACTTCACCCAAGGATTCCTCTGATATGAGTTACTGAACCATTTTAGCCAAGCTTATCAGGTATATTTCTCCAGGTTTATTGCACCAAGCTCTCCCATCTCTGTTGGCAATGTCAGCAATCTGAAACCCACATAGGCTTCTTGCCTCCTTCTTTAAATATGACTTCAGCTAAAATGTAGACAAGCCTTCTGTTGTATATATTAAGAGAGGTACAGCAAACCAACATAGTGCTCATACCTTTTCTACAAAATCCAGCAAAATTAATTTCCACTTTTTCAACAGTGAATAATCTTGTGCAACAAATTCTCAAAAGTTAAACAGACTAACATTTATAAGGAGCTGCCTTTGTAATCCTAATTGCTTTATATTGATTGAGCCACAGAGATAATAATATTTCCTTTGGATATAATCTAGTGTCTATATTTCAGCTGGAAAATGTGCTAATATTAATAGCTCATCAAGAACTATGTCTCTATTGGTGTCTGGAGATGAGTTATATACCAACAAGATGTCTGCATACAGGGAAAGTTTGTATTCATCTCCTCTTGTTAAGTTTTCCAAATATGTTCATAGCATATGTGACAGTGGCTCCAAGTCTATCCCAGATAATAAAGGGGACAGTATACAATGCTGTCTTGTGACCCTGGTTAATATAAACTCCCTTGATAACCAGGGCCTTGTTTCAAATGTGCCAATAACAGCTTTAAATTCCATTAAGCAACTAAACAAATCTATTTAGCAATGCCATCTTGTTCAAAACCATAAATAAATAATCCCAACCAACCCAGACAGACGTTTTTACTGTGCTCTCAGTCAGAAGTTTTCTCTGTGCTGAAATTTATAACCACTGTGATGAAAGGAGATACTGCCAGCACAGCTAGCTGGAATTTTGTAAAAAATTATATGTCATTTGTGACTAAAAAAATTCTTTATACAAGATGCTTGTGTTACAAATGTATTAGAACTGTATGCCATGTGTATATCAAACTGATTTGTACAGACATTTGTGTTGAAAAGATATTTGTAAAGTGCTTGTGTTTGAAATGTGTGCACAGTGTGCCTTATGGAGAGAACAGAAATGTACATGCACTATTGTAACTGTTTAAATGTATATGTTTTAACAGAGGAAACTGGAGGGTTAACCTCAGTCCAGCAAACTTTAGAAAATATCTGAAATTAAATCACTTTATAGGCTAGGCTATAAAGATGCTATCTGACAGGTTTCAAGGCAGCCAGAGACACAAAGTCTGTACTATGAAGCTTTATGTATTGTCTTTAGTGTCCACATCTAGAGGGGTTTGGCTTTATTGGCCTGAAATTGTCCATACATAAACTTAAAGGTAAAAGTAAAAGCAAAAGTCATGGACATTCAGAATTGCCATTTAGCTGAAACACCTGATATCCTTAATGGGTAATTTGCATATATCCCATGGTGCCTCTTTTACAAGAGGTTTAAGATATCACACAGTGGAATGTCTAGCTTTGCTTGATTTTTCTTTTTGTGTTTTTTAACCAGTTGGTTTTCCTGTGTGACCTTTTTACTCATTGTTTCACTTTACAAAATTAAAAATACTACTTCCATGTGACCCCACAATATCCCTGAATGTCTGCTGAGATCTTTAATGTCTCGCCTCATAAAACCCCTCCACCAACTCTTCAGCCTGAGTCTCTCCAGTGGCTATGTCCCTGAGGTGTTGAGAATGGTAGTTGTGGAACCCCTGCATAAGGATGGACCCTCTGTCGACTCTGTGATTAACAAATCTATTAGTCTCAGTGATATAATGTATCACAGCCGAACTAGTAAGCAAGGATATAGCTCACCTTATATCCCCTGTATACATACCAGTTTGGCTTTGTAAAAGGCAGATCGTGCTTGCTTAACCTTGTTGAGTTGTTTGAAAGGTAACTTGAGGCCATGGATAATTAGCATACAGGCCATATATCTTACCTGGTTCTTACCAATGCATTTGATACTGTCTTCCATGTGGGGGTTATTCACATATGCTCCTGGATTGGTAATTGGCTATCTGACAGAACCCTAGTCAGAAAAATGGCACCACTGGTGTCCAGGAGTCCCCTTCTCTTTGATATATACTTTGGTGACACAAAATCTAATGTCAAGGGACTATGGCTAACCAAGTTTGCTTATGACTGCAAACTGGGGCTGGTTATCAAATCCCATTTTGATAGTCATATTTTCCAACAAGGGCTGGACAAAACAAATACTTTGAGTATTAATCATGGGTTTTCCCTGAACCATAAGTAATGTAAAATAGTTTAATTTGCAAATCTTGCATCACTATTGCTTACCATAGGTATGTTGATAACAGATTCCCCTTTGAAGACCATGTCTTTTGTACAGCTTATCCTTCATGTCATTTTTCCAAGGATCAAACAGCTTGAGAGATGTCAGTGTTTCCTTAAAAAAACAAAACAAAACAAAAAAAAACACTTAGATCTTAGTAGTCTTAGCTACTCTGATAGACTAAAGTCCTGACCCTCTCTTCAGTGTCATACAGATTCTGGAGGCTAATTTCTGTTTAGCCTTCCATACTATGAACAACCAAGCACTCTTTGAATCCCTTCACCTAAGTAGAATCAGTGGTAAACAACATCAGGTGACATGGCAGATACCTACCCCAATGTACCATTTATTTCTGGAATAGGCTGCCCTTACCTATCAAGCAGAGTACTTCCCTCAGTCTTGAAACCAAACTGGATGGGTGACTATAAATTTTCACTGGGAATATGTAGAGAAAGTCTTCTTTACTGGGGACATTTTTGCTCTCCCACCACTACTGGGTGATGTGACTGAGCTTCTCAGTGGTCTCCTTTGGCCTTAAGCTTAGTAAGAATCTATAAACCATGCTTGACACCCCCCTGAAATCCCAACCAAATCTGCAAACTTTTTACTAATACTGTTTCCTGTGTCATCGTGGTATATATGCATTAAAAATCAGTTACTCATCAAGACTTATTATTTGAGTCCCCCATTGACTCACCTGAGAACTTCATCTCCTTGACTTTTACCATCCACTCAGTTTTGCAGGTAAGTGTGTTATGCATTTACAAAACTGTAGTCATCCAGCATTTGTGTATTTTCTGACTGTGATTAAATTCACAAAAAAAAAAAAAACATAAATATCAATTTTATAAATTTCCACAAAGTTAGAAAAACAACCTAAAACACCAATATATGTACAACAGTTACTTGCAGCAAAGTCACCTCCAAGAAGGAGACCAAATGCGTCTCCTGGATTAAACAGGAAGTTATCAACTGGGCAAACTGAGTGTGTAAAGTCTCTCCCCTTAAACCAAATTAGCATGCTCTGTTTAATATCATGTTAAATACAGAGTAAACCGTATTTTCTGGATTTTAAAGAGCAGATTATAGTGGTTCAGACTTTGGTCACATATACACAAAAGCAGAAAATTATTTAGTAAAACAGATTTGAGAGGGCTAGGAGGAAAGGAAGCGGAGGTGAGGCTGTCGAGCCAAGAGATATCTGGATTGTTTGAGGCCTTACCTGCTGTAGTCACATATGACTGTTGAAGAACGAAAGAGAGTGGCACTGAAGTGGAAAAGATGACTCAAACATTGCTCCATGTAAAAATGTCAAAAAGAGGATTGATGATTATGATGATTTTCTGGATTTCCTCCCTTCTGCCTTATTTTATGCAACCCAACTTATTGTTTATTTATTTATTTAATGACATTTAATTAAAGTGAAAGTTCGACTGAGTAGGAGCACATTTTCAACAGAAACCCAAGAAGAAAAGCTCCGACGTATTAAAAAACATTATAAGGACAATAATTTTACGATCTTTAAAAATAATACAATAAAAAAATCTACAGTTTAAAGAACAACACCAAATTAGATATAATGTGAACATGTCACTTAAGGATATAGGCAAGTTATATGACAGTGATTTAATATTTAGAGTAATTTTAACCAGTTTAGAGAAATTAAAGGTAAGTTAGTATAATGCAAACAGGAACTGCAGTATGAAGTGGGAGAAAAAACAAGTTTATGGCATATTTAGATGTTATTGGGGAGAAAAACTGAAGTGAGGAAGTGAGCAAAGAAGGGGGACTAAGGAGGTGTAAGGTATGAACAGGTGCTTGCTCATATTTAGGGATATATTTTATTTGGCATTGAGCAAAAATAGAGCTAGCTTTTGGCTAGAAAGGCTTTCAGAATGGTTTTAAAGGACTGGAGGAAGGGTATTGATCTGATGGATACAGGTAAGGAGTTCCAGGCCTTAGAAACATGATAGGATTACAGACCATACCCAGCAGGTTTGACAGGTTTGTGGACAGAGAGGAGTTTTTGGTCATTCCATTGTAATGACTGAGTGGGAGCATAATTGTGTACAATGGTATTCAGTGCTAAACAAACAGATAAATGCTGGATAAGTTTATAGGTGGTGAGAAGCTGTATATGTTAGTTGATGGGGTAGTTCTAACCAGTTTAGGCCTCTTAGTGCAATACAGTTTTGAGTTCTGAAATGAGGTTCTGCTAGAAATTTAGCCACTTTATTATAGCATTGTTCAAATTTTGCTTTTTGTGATGCCCGAATGTTAATAAAGAGGGGAGCACCATAAAGTAGTGAAGAGTACTATGGAAACTGAATTTCTAAGTACCTGCTATTTGATCAGATCAAACTACAAATATTTAAACTTTGGCAGTGTCAGATGCCATAATGTTATTTTGTATAAAGAACCAGAGTGACATCAAACTGTAACTGGAAACTTCGTAACAAATATGTTGGTTTATTTACTAATCTGTTAGACAGATAAGTAATACGTCTAAGTTATATAACCCACTCAGTTTCTAAAACAGCAACAGGAGTAGCTTAATTTACAAAGAGCAAATGCCCCCCTAAGTTATTTTCTGTAACTCCTCCAATCAGTCCCCTTGTTAAATCCTTATGATATATTTTACATAGCTGTTTGACTAATTTTACAATTTACCATGCATGTCATTTGACTTGAAATTCTGTAGGTTTCACTGATTCATTTTCATAGTCACATACAATGTGGCCATATAAGAGAAATTATTTATCTACACATTGTGGTATTGCAATAAACTTCTATACCACAAATCTAGTTTTCTATACCAAAGACCACTGCTGTGCCTTACTAGCTCATGACAAAACTAATAAGAGTTCCTTTCTCACAATTACAGGAGGTATACTGGTTTGCTGCTTTAAAAAATCCCGAGAAGTTGAAAATGAAACCAGACTTCACCATTAACCGCTTTAACATTGATTAGAATGGCATGTCTTGTTTTAGGAATCCCCATTCTATTTTAATACCTCCACATATATGAACATGCACAGTGCACCACATTATTCTGGGCTTTCAGTGCATCGGTCTACTAGTAACTCAACATAAATCTTTTATACTGACACACCATGGCAATAAAAAAGGAGAAAAAAGGTACTACAGTCAGAGGGCTGAAATAAAATATGAAAACTATGCTTAACACCTGAGCTGAATCATTGTCAAATTGAGCATTAGTCAGTGTAATGGATCAGAGCTCCCAAGCCATACGAATATTCCTTTACTTGGCTGTCTCTCTTTGATTACCATAAAGTAACATTCAGATTATTCAATGTTCATGCCATAAACTCAGTAAAACCAGTATGTAATGTATTTCACAGACATCCCACTGACCAGAGTAAAACAAACATATGGAGTCAATGTGTTGGGGTAGTAGGTAGGGTTGTAGCCAGGAATGTACAAAATGTACTCACAGATGTACAGTGGCATCAAACATGGAGTCCTCTCCGTAGCACTGCAAGGTCATGCTAATCAAGCAGCAGTGGTCAGCTGCATTCCAGTGAAGGAATACCTCACAATGCACAGGCATCCCAAACCAGTTTTTGATAACAGTGAAGCAAAACTCAAGGAAACCTACTGTTTGTTGCTGGCCAGTTGATCAATGTTCCGAGCATCATCACTGGAAGAGCTCTGGCATCTGATAATGGTTGTTAGATGTGGAAAAGGGTGAGAAGGTAAGTGCTGCATTTTTCTTTCTTCCTGTTCTCTGGGTCGTGTTATTTTTGAGTTAATGCATGCACAATTCCAGGATACGGGGGCTTGCCTCTCTGCTTAAAAAAAAAAGAAGAGTTTTGTATTTTGTAACCATGGAAGTGTAACTGTTTTGAGTAGTGGCCTCATACAATTTTACATATTTTGGGTTTGAATAATTGTATGCCGATTAAATAAGATGTGATTAGCAATGCAACACTGGGGCAAACCATGCACTGTAGACTACAAGAAAATGGCAAATTTAAAAGAGCACAACTACATTTAGAAAAAAAGGCATAATAATTTATGATCCAGTGTAATCTATGAACAGTAAAATCATTTGTGTTGATTTCACTATGCTTTACACTTTGTCTCAGGTTAGAGTAGATGCCTACTTGTCACACATATAGTCACACATTGGTGAGATGAAGTAGTCAGGTAAGATCAGTGGTGAAAAATTCAAATGCATTTGTAAACATTGCTAGTTTATATATATATATATATATATATATATATATATATATATATATATATATATATATATATATATATATATACATACACACACACACACACACACACACACACACACACACACACACACACACACACACACACACACACACACACACACACGCATGCACGCACACACACAGACGCACTCACTCACATGAACACACACACACACACACACACACAGGGCTTCTTTTGGGTCGGTACATGACAGTACGGCATACTGGCACCTCTGCTGCCCTGTTAATTTAAAAAAAAAGCCCTTTCTTTTTTAAGGGCATTTTTCTTTAAGAATACCCTTTGCGTCGGGTTGCACAGATGCAAAAGACCTTATGTATCTGTACAATGTGTGACTGATCGTTTACACCTACCTGGTCCGCAGGCGAATAATTTGAATTCCTGAAGATGTTTGGACTGTGGACCACAAATGGACAAGTGAGTGTTAGGTGTGTGTGTGTTTAAGTTTTTAAGAGGAGAGTGTGTGTGTAGAAATAGGTAGGCAGGTGTGTATGTATAAGAAGTAGGTAGGTCTGTGTGTGTTTGTATATAAGAAGTAGGTAGATCTGTGCATGTGTTTGTGTGTGTGTGAGTGAGTGAAATGTCCAGATTTTTGCAGAATGCCAAGATTTTAGTCTCACATCCGTGGTCTATTTCTCATAAAACTGTGTTTTTTTGTCAATCCCTGGCAAATCATTGAGGATTAAGACAGCAAATAATAACAGACATTTGAGCTTTAGACTTCATATTCTTCAGAAAGTTCATACTAATGCAAAACTTGTTGTTCTATCAACTTTCTATGTTTGTAAGAGGAAATATTTAAAACGTTTCCCTATTTATGGACATTTGTCCCCCCATTATGTGTGTCTTTGTCCAGATTTCTTGCTCTAAAAGGTTGAGAGGTATGGGGGAGGGTCTACGAGGGGAGTAGGGGTGTGTGTAACACCTCCCAGCTGTACAGATTTTTACAGAATGCCCAGATTTTTTCCTTATATTTTTGATCTGCTCCTCATAAAAATGGTCTTTTTTTTGAGAAATCACCGGGATGATCTAAGGATTAAAGTTACTAACTAATGACATGCATTTGAGTTTAGTTTCAGACTTCATATCTTTTAGACAATGCATTCTAACACAAATTCTGTTATTCTAGCAACTTTCTGAATTTATAAGAGCAGTATTTAAAATGTGTCCCTAGTTTTGGGCCTTTGTCCCTCCATTATGACAAGCTTTGCCCAGACTTCTTATGCTAAGAGGTTGAAAGGTATGGTGTGTGTGTGTGTGTGTGTGTGTGTGTGTGTGTGTGTGTGTGTGTGTAAGAGATAGGTAGCATACCTTTCAACTGCCCAGGTTTTGCAGAATGTCAAGATTTTTGCCCCATATTTTTGTTTTTTCCTCATAAAAAGATTAAAGTTGCTAAATAATGACATAAATTTGAGGTTTAGACTTCATATCCTTTAGAAAAATGCATACTAACACAAATCCTGTTATTCTAGCAATTTTCTAAGTTCATGAGAGAAATATTTATAATCTGTTCCTATTTATTTTAGACTTTATCCAGATTTCTTGCATTTAAAGGTTGAGGTGTGTGTGTGAGATAGTGAAATGCCCTAGTTAGGGTTAGCAGGTGGTTAGTAATTTGCTTAGGCTCAAGCCCTGTACCTTAGCTACAGGAAACAAGAGCCTGAATCCTCTACCCAAAATATGCAACTGTTTTGATTAGCAAATGGTATCACTGTTGTGTATTTAGAGTTTTAAAGCAGTGTTAGTAGCACAGCAAGTAGCATACTTTTGTTTTGATGCAGAAGGTTGTGGGTTCTATTTCCACAGCATGTAGATTGATTGCTGATACTGTGTTGGATTTTAAGGAGGTGGGATGCTGCAGTCCTGAGTATGTCCTCCTTTGGATAAGATGCCTAGTAACCATGAACCTGTTTTAGTTTGTCATCCATTGCCTATTGCAATATTATCAGCTTATCATTTTTAATGTAACATAGGCAATTTATTCTTCAAGGGCAGCATGCAGTGAATTTATAGATGAAATACTTAAATATAAATTTTTTTGGTAGCAGCAACCTTTTCATTAGTTACAGTCGGATATCTTTCATGTGGAATTATTCAAATTACTTTTACTTCTGCAGTGACTGTGCATATTTACTGATGTTGGTGGGTTGTAATGACAGACGTTTGAGTGGCCTTTTATGGTTGAAATGTTCTAAATTGGCCTTTTTTGGCATTATTGGTTCATATGTTTTGTTTCTTTGCTTATTGGCATAAATGTAAAACGCTCTAACAAGTAGTGCTGTATTATACAAGGGATATAATTTAATTATTATACAATTAGGAAGGTGAATCAAAGAAATTTTGCATGGTCCTAAAAGTGTGTGCAAGGGGTCTATGATTTGAAAACAGCCCAAAGGTAAACTTAATCTGCCACTGGCCAGATGCATTTTCTTTGAATGTGGGTTTCAATGCTGTTTCAATTAATGTGACTTTCAATGTCACAGAAGCTTTAATGCTAAGTCTGTTTTCATTGTGAGTCTGTATTGCTGAAAATTTGAAATAAAAGTTTTAAATTAAATCCAAATATCTATAATCATTGTAGAAGTAAAGCAGAAAGCAGTATGCACACTGAGAGTTTTCAACAGTGTTTATGGCAACTGGGGATAAATAGCCCAATAATGGGACACTGGAATGGCTGCGTGGGGGTGGGGGTGGGGTGGCTGAGGGGGAGGGGGTTGACCCAAATGCAACATGTGCATACCACCACCTGTTTGTTTACAAAAAAGCACTGTGTGTATGTATATATATATATATATATATATATATATATATATATATATATATATATATATATATATGTGTGTATATATATATGTATTTATATATATATGTATATATATATATATATATATATATATATATAAACTACAAGAAAAACCTAGCCAAGCTAGAGTTTTCACTGTGTGATACAGTAAACCTCCTGCAGTAGAGGCCCATGAGATATATGCAAATGACTCCTTAGGGACATCAAGTGTTTCAGCTATATAGCTTCTGAATGTCCATGACTTTTTCCTTTTTTCCTTTTAAGTCTTTGTGGGTGCATTTAGGCTAATAAAGCCAAATCATGCTAGCTGTGGACATGCATTTTTCAGCCTTCTTATGACCTCATCAGTATAGCTGAAGCACTTGATGTCCTTAAGGGGTCATTTGCATATATATCCTATGAGGATCTACTACAGGAGTCTTAAGGTATCACACAGTGAAAACTCTAGCTCAGCTAGGTTTTTAATGTAGTTTTTATTAATTGGTTTGTCTGTGTGACATTTTTACTCTTTGCTCTGGATGTTAGTTGGGATATTTTGCAGACACCTTAATGGTTATGGACATCAGCTGGGTGTAAAACCCTGTGTTTCTAAAGTATAGGAAAGCAGTTTATTTTTTGCTGTGCTGACAAGGTCATAAGAAGGGTGAAACATACATGCCCACAGGTAGTGAGGTTTGGCTTTATTGGCCTGAATGCATTCACAAAAACTTAAAAAGAAAAAGTAAAAAATCATGGACATTCAGAAGACGTATAACTGAAATACTTGCTCTTAATGGGTCATTTGCATATATCCCATGGGCCTCTTCTACAGGAGGTTTAAGGTATCACACAGTGAAAACTCTAGCTTGGTTAGGTTTTCCTTGTTTGTTAACACACACACACACACACACACACACACACACACACACACACACACACACATATAAATATTTATTGAAAATGATTGAAAGCAGGAAATGGCAATAGTGCATATACTGACAAGTTATTTTGACAAGAAACAAGCATAACTTTGGAGCATGCAAGCATTCAAATGTTTTTTGTAGAGGGGCAGCCGCCTGTCTACTCCCCATGTGAAGGCTGTGATCCCCACACCAGTTGCTAATTATTTTTTCTAAATCTGAGATTGCATAATCCCCAGTGAAATGACATATTCCCCAACCACAGGGATTGTCAATCTCACATACGTGTTGACCATCTATTTTTCTGACCAAAGTGTGTTGACAAAACAGATTGACATGAATGAGTCTCTCTTATTACAAGTGCTTCTATATTTATCTATGCATCAATGTATCTATCTATGTGTGTGTGTGTTTGTGTATATGCTGAGATCACAGGCAGAGACTTAAAAGAATGCTGAAATGGCCAACAAGGCATTTGGTCATGTACTGCATGCGACAGAGTTCGGGATTTAGCAGGAAGTGGCTACAGATATAAATATAGATTGGTTTCAGAAACAAGGCTGACATAATACTGACACAGAAAATTGATTCACACTTTGCCACATGCTTTGGCTTCTTCCCATACAAAATAAATGCCACAGGTGAATTGGCATTCCTTCAAATTGTCTGTAGGTGTGTATTCGCACAGAAGATACCCCTGCTGAGAACTGAGCATGAGGCAAAACAATGAGGCAGTAATGATAATCAGTGCACCAGTGTGCTGCCCGAAACAGCACAGAACAGTGACATTAATGAGGCTCCACAGGATAAATACATAAGGTCATTTCTACAGGAAAATCTTCTATCTTCTCAACTAACTCTGTAAAGGAGGCCTGCATTTATTATAATAAAACATAACCCCTAATCTCTGCAGATATTCCTCTCATTTAAGAAACAGATTAAAGATAAAAAGACATTATCAATTGTACCAAAATAAATGAAAATATTAATGTTTAGAGTACAGATCCTTTAAATTTAGCAGCTGTAAACTAATTAAGTTTACAAATTTTCAGCTTTAGTTTTATTTTTGTAGTGGGACGATAATTACACCTGCATCATAGACATCCAATGTAGTCCAGCTACTTCAGACAACCTTGAGGGGAAAACAAAGTCATCATTTTACTCAGGTTCTGTGACTCTTTAAAATAAGAATGTTTTAGTAGGAGTGTAGGAATACATATCAGAGCCGAAGGTCTATGAGCTTGATCCTCTGCACAATACATTAATTTAGTAGCTTAGTTATACCTCTCAATGTCTTAATGCAAGAAATCTGGAGAAAATCAAAAATATTTGGGGGACAAAGGCTTGAAAATAGGGAATAATTTTAAATATTTATTTTATAAATTGAGAAAGTTGCTAGAATAAAAGGCAGTGGATTAGCATGCATTTTCTGAAGGATGTTTGTGTCTTTCGGCTTTTCCCGGTTAGGGGTCGCCACAGCGTAACTCCGGTCCGCTAATGATTGGCAGTAGAGTTTTACGTGCTGGCTTGCCGGGCCTAACGCACAACCTTCAATGAAGGAATGCCCGTTCACGCATGTCGCCACACAGAAGATGCTCTAACTGAGAATTGAACGGGCAACGTCTAACTGTGAGGCGACAATGCTACCGCAGCACCACCACCGCAGTATGCATTTTCTGAAGGATAGGAATCTGAAACTCAAAAATTTCTCATGATTTGGTGACTTCAATCCACAAGTATTTGTCAGAGAACCACAAATTTTATGAGGAACAGACAAAAACATGAGGTAAAGATCTGGACATTCTAGGAAAATATGGACAGTTGAGACGTATGAGTTTAGGCTTTAGTCATTGTCAGACATTCTCAGTATTGTGATACCAGTATCAATGAGCTGGTAGTGTGATTTGCATAGCAGTTATCTTTCTCAGAAAGCCAGCAGCTAGTCAATGTTTTTTTGAAATACAAGAATTTAGTGAAAATCAGTGACATAGAAATTAGTTGTTTTTCTTGGTGATGGTAATGGAGTACAGACAGAGAGAGAGAGAGAGATTGTACTTCACATTCAGTTTGAAACATACTTAAAATGGCCCCAGAACTACTCTGATATTGTTCTCAGCTGAGATTCTGAATGAGTGTTCTTTTGGATGTTAGTAGACCTTCCATGCAGATATTAGGCACATTCCCTTACCTTCTGTAGCCAAAGAACCAGGTGGGAAAGAGTCCAGCTAAGATGAGCCACCATTCCTGGGCAATTTGTATTTTTTTCTTTATGTCCTATTCTCCTGTCACTGTAGTTTGATAAGCACCTGACAAGGCAGGGTTTGCAATGCCATCTGGATGTGCATGTGGCACCAAATCCATGTCACTTTTGACTACAAAATTATCTGCTACTTGCTAAGCTATTGTGCATGCCATAATCTCCATGGCTGCAGGGACACCTGGCCTCTACCATATGTCAGCAGTGCCTTTTGGACCTCATCATAGCCCTGCCCCCCCACTCTGAGATGTCTGAGTTTCCATCAGAAGATGACTTCTGTTTTAACTGATTTCTCCTTCTGCACCTAAACAGCTAAATGAACTTGGGCACCTGGGACATAGTCACAGTTATTTCCTTTATACTAGAGCCTGCAAAACATTTTTCAACATTTTGAATTGGATTCCTAATACTGGTGTTGTGTCAGTTTCATTTCTAAATAAGATCATGTAGATAAGTTATGATAACATAATCATTCATCGAGTTAGGCTTTACTGACTCCTGGAATGTTGAAAATCTACAATCAAAACTCGAATGAACATTAGGGACAGGTGTTAACTTGAGTCCTGTGAGGAGGGCAAGTCCAGCTTTCCTTACTACGCGTGATCAGTGAGTCAAGTTTCATGATTTGTGTATGTGTGTGTTTGTGGGGATATATATATATATATATATATATATATATATATATATATATATATATATATATATATATATATATATATATATATATATATATACATATATATATATATATATATATATATATATACACACATATATATATATATTTATATATATATATATATATATATATATATATAGAGAGAGAGAGAGATGCATATTTCTACATTTCATTTCTCTTGTGAAATCACCCAATAAGATAACTTATCCACACTCCTGAATATTTACATCCCATCACTGCTTATGAATTAACAAAAATGCTGAGAGGGATTGCAGGTGATCAGCTTCTACACTGTTCAAAAGTAACTCACCATGTTTCATATTTTCAGGAGAGTCACTTTGAACCTCACATATTTTTTATAATTGCAGTCTGGACATTTGAGCTGTAACAATGGAATCCTTCTGCTTTCCAAAACACAAATGTTCTCCTTACTGTTTAAACAACTGTTGGTTCACAAAGGGTAGGGACTTTCCTATGCTTTACACTTCCTCCACAGGCAGTTTCAAAAGACTGCAATTATGTCACACATAGAAAGGTATCCAAAAGTATAAAAGAAAGGAGAGCTTCTTTTCATAGCTTCAGCAGTAGCTAATATTTCCTGCCTGTTACTATGCCCGCCTTAGCCCAAATGTGTGAGTTATAGGAAAGGCAACAGGAAAATAAAATCATGTACAGTTGTTTTATAGCTTTTCTCTACATGTCCAGCTCATACATCTCACCTGTATCTCTTTATGAAGAGTGTGTTGAGCAGATGGAAAGAGTACTTTGAGGGGTTGATGAATGAAGAGAATGAGAGGGAGAGAAGGTTGGATGATGTGTGGATAGTGAATCATGACATGCAGTGGATTAGCAAGGAGGAAGTAAGGATAGCTATGAAGAGGATGAAGAACGGAAAGGCTGTTGGTCCCGATGACATACCTGTGGAAGCATGGAGGTGTTTAGGTGAAATGGCAGTGGAGTTTTTAACTAGATTGTTTAATGAAATCTTGGAAAGTGAGAGGATTCCTGAAGAACGGAGAAAAAGTGTTTTGGTACCAATTTTTAAGAATAAGGGTGATGTGCAGAGCTGTAGTAACTACAGAGGGATTAAACTGATCAGTCACAGCATGAAGTTATGGGAAAGAGTAGTGGAAGCTAGGTTAATAAGGGAGGTGAGGATTAGTGATCAGCAGTATGGTTTCATGCCAGGAAAGAACACTACAGATGCGATGTTTGCTCTGAGAGTGTTGATGGAGAAGTACAGAGAAGGTCAGAAGGAGTTGCATTGTGTCTTTGTGGATTTAGAGAAAGCATATGACAGGGTGCCTAGAGAGGAGTTTGTGATATTGTATGAGGAAGTCGGGAGTGTCAGAGAAGTATGTAAGAGTGGTACAGGATATGTACGAGGGTAGTGTGACAGTGGTGAGGTCTGCGGTGGGAGTGACAGATGCGTTTAAGGTGGAGGTGGGATTACATCAAGGATCAGCTCTGAGCCCTTTCTTATTTGCAATGGTAATGGACAGGTTGACAGACGAGATCAGACAGGAGTCCCCGTGGACTATGATGTTTGCAGATGACATTGTGATCTGTAGTGAGAGTAGGGAACAGGTGGAGGAGACCCTGGAGAGGTGGAGATGTGCTCTAGAGAGAAGAGGAATGAAGGTCAGCAGGACTAAGACAGAATATATGTGTTTGAATGAGAGGGAGGATAGAGGAATGGTGAGGATGCAGGGAGTAGAGGTGGTGAAGGTGAATGAGTTTAAGTACTTGGGATCAACAGTTCAGAGTAATGGTGAGTGTGGAAGAGAGGTGAAGAAGAGAGTACAGGCAGGATGGAGTGGGTGGAGAAGAGTGTCAGGAGTGATTTGTGACAGGCAGTACCAGTAAGAGTGAAAGGGAAGGTCTACAAGAGGGTAGTGAGACCAGCTATGTTATATGGGTTGGAGACATTGGCATTGACAAAAAGGCAGGAGTCAGAGCTTGACGTGGCAGAGATGAAGATGTTAAGATTTGCACTGGGTGTGACGAGGATGGACAGGAATAGGAATAAGTATATTAGAGGGTCAGCCCAGGTTGGAAGGTTTGGAGACAAAGCCAGAGAGGCAAGATTAAGTTGGTTTGGACATGTGCTGAGGAGGGATGCAGAGTATATTGGGAAAAAGATGCTAAGGATGAAGCTGCCAGGTAACAGGAAAAGAGGAAGGCCTAAGATAAGATTTATGGATGTGGTGAGAGAGGACATGCAGGTGGTTGGTGTGACAGAGCAAGATGCAGAGGACAGGAAGAAATGGAAACAGTTGATCTGCTGTGGTGACCCCTAATGGGAGCAGCCAAAAGAAGAAGAAAATTCCTTATTTTCAGTCTTAAAAATTCATTGTTCCAGAATGGCCCACACTGAAATGGTTTATCAAGCATTTTTGTTAGTCTTTTGTTAACATATATTCATTGTATGTACATCTGAACTGTCCCTGATTTTGTCTTATATTTTTGGTCCATTCCTCATAAAATTTGGCACATCCCAGAGCACTGCAGTCACTAAATAATGACAGACATTTGAGCTTGACTTCATATCCTTCAGAAAGGAAGGAAATTGTCTTATTTAGACATTATCATAGTTAGAAAGTGCATGCTAATGCAAACCTGTTATTTTAGCAACTATTTGACAATATAAGAGCAACATTTAAAATCTGTTCTTGACTTTGGGCCTGGTTCCCATTATATTTGGCTTTGTCCCTGACTTTTGTGCTAATAGGTTGAGAGCCATGCATGGTAATTAATACTGATCCATTTATTTATCAAAAGCACTCTCTGTATGTATGAAGCAACAGTTTCTAACCATATTGCAAGTAAAGTGTTAGTAAGTTCTCTTAATTTCTCATTTGCTCAACATTGTAAGAAGTAGTGTTCAGTGTTTGGACATAGAAGGCCAAAGACTATGGTCAACTTCTCAAAGCTCACACATTCTGTTTACTACAAATATCTTTGCTCTACAAAAATAATTTTTCATGTGTTCCTGAAAGCTCAGAAATTGCAGTGGGATAACACCCCAACCCTATGAGCAAAAATGGAAAAAAGAGGTTGTGGATGAATGGATTTAAAAACTACATTCTGAGATCGGGAATTAGTAAAAATTAAATACATTTGATGTTTGTAGCCAAACCTTCTCCAAATGTATGCATATTTACATTTGCCAGATAGCTATTTGTAGATTCAGTTAACAAAAAACTATTCCATTGTAGTTACGTTCAGTAATACTCAAACTGGTTAATGTTATTGATGTTATGACACCTGTGCCCTGGCCCAGTAATCAAGGAGCCTCAATCCTCACCACTAGCACCAGTTAGGGGTGTCCACATTGGGAATGATAACAAGTACACACACACAGTAAAGTATAATTTCCCTTAAGAATACCCAGAGATCACAGTCAGTCTGGGGCTGGTTTCTCCCTTTCTCTCCAGATCCCAAATAAGACTCCCCACTGGCACAGCTATAGAGTGAGGTCCTTAGCTAGGGTCCCAAGCCAAGTTCTCATAGCACTCTCTCTGTCCAACCAGTGCTTTGTGTCCCTGCCCAAGTAGCTGACACACACATACTTTGAGATATGAGTTATATACAAGCACACAGACACTCCTGGGGAAGGCAAGCACAGGTTCTCCAGCTATGCCCCCTTCTCTCCAGACTATAAGGTAGAAATCACTGCCACCAGGACCTCTACTTATTAGTTACTCTAAGGCCCTTCCCAAAGGGTGATGAATTTCACTGTGTAATATTACTGATATCCAAATAGTAAGTGTGACTGAGCAGCAAGACTATTGGAGTGGCTTAGTACAGTATCACTAAATACATGCAAGCACTCTAGAGCTTAAATTATCTCTACACAAAACAGCCACAGTTGAAAGGTTTACACATATTTAATAATAAATAATGAAAACACAAGACAAATCTTCTCAGTTCAACACAGTGCTAGTCAAGAGTTCAGAAATCACAGGAAAATGCGTAAAATAATAGTGTAGAATAGTCTGACATAAATATAGAAAACAGCTAGATTAAATCTGACTAAATTCTTATCTAACTCTAAGAGAAATCACAGTTCTAAATAAACTTACATATAGAGCAAAATAAGTGTTGGTGAATGGTTAGTTCTGAAGACAAATGCAAAATGCTGTCCTTTCTTTCTGTCCTTAAATTGATGACATGGTACTGCTTCACATCACATCATTCTTGACACTTCTCTGGTTTCCCAGGCTAACAGAAACTCAGAATTTACATTATTTTTTTTGTAATGTGCACTTACAGGAGGCCACAGCAATCAAAGACATTATATATGAAATCTAGCAATTAACTCTGGTCTCAAAGCAATAGAAGGAATGTCTTAGCCTAGACATCTTGTCTCCGAGCTTTGAGATCAGTCATACAATGCTTGACTTATCAGCTTTCTTCCAGCAGAGTGCACTGTGGTTACATTTTTGAAGTTCAACATTTAACATAATTTTCTTATATTTAAGAGGACAAGTCTGTGGATTATATTCATATTTACAATGACAATGAATTATCTACAAAATTATATCTAGCTAGGCTGGCAGCCTTCACATATCTTCATAGATGTCACAGCTACTTTGGTTAGCTGAAGAAAGCTGATTTAGAAATAATCAGCTTTCTAGCTTTGTGCAGAATTTAAACTAATGTTGCAGCTTGTTTTGCTGCAATATACAGCATGAAGTGTTACAAAGTGTTTGAGACCCTAATTTAAATAAAAAAGCAGACATTATAATAACAAAATGTCACCTCTTTTAGTTCTCCCCAACTAGCACCAGACCCTAGACAGGTGCCTATAGTAGTTTGTGTTAGATCCAGCTAAGCTTAGCCTTGAAGTTTCTTCTTGTGCTAGCATCGATCTCACTATACCTATAATAAGACTAGCAGTCCAGACAACACCTCCATACATGCCATAGTTCAGCTCATGCAAGTTCATCTTCTTCTCACATTTTCCTGCTGACCATCTGTCTTGTTAAAAGTGAGAATGGTTCAGGTGCTCATCTTGCAGTGTCTGTACTGTCCTATGTCTGATGCCTGTCAGTATCTGAGTGAGTAAGCCCAGTCTGCTCATTTTTACTGATGCCAACGGTTTCAGTTTGTGCTGTTCTGAAGGAATAAAGTTTCTCTCTCCTACAGACAGAAGACAAACACTTTTAGCTGTTCTGTATAAAAGCATTTAAAATGTTAACAGTCATGCTAACACATTTTTATCACAGGCTGGAAAACAGATCTCTTATATATCTCATTGCTGTTGCGAAATTGAGGTCTCACAAAATCCTTTCACTCTGCTTTAGAACCTTATCTGGCAGCCAGAAATGAGATATCATCTTTTCCCTTAGGACATTAGCCTTTGATTTTACTAGAAGTGACCGTGGCATTTCATCATGGAGACACTGATTTAAAAACATTCTGTGTGCCCTCCTCCCACCCTCTCTCTCTCTCTCTCTGTCAAGCTCATCCCTTGGGAGATCAGTCTGCTCAGATAGTTTACTTACGATGAAGGCTCTGCAGTGGTTTCCTTAAACTCAGGTACTCCTGGTTATTCTTATATATTTTGGTCACCATCCTCTGTCTTTCATTTTTACCAGTCTACTTTCCAATATTTCCATCCCAGTTTCAGTCAATGCCATTCTTTGCCTGATGTGTTATAATTCCAAATCCACTTTGGTGAAATGGTCAGAATGACAGAATGATGTTTGCTCTATTGTCTTTGATTTTTGTCTCTGCTTTTTTCATGTAAGGTGCCTAGGTGGAATTAATCTTTACCACTCCTCCTCCTCTTCCTCCTTCACTTTATCAGCAGTGATATCAGTAGCATGGTATATACTGCCTGATATCTCTTGATTCCAGATCCCCCTGAGTTCATCAGATTTCTCCATTTCCAGAGGTTTATTGGAAGTTCTCCATTTTCAGAGTTTCTCCATTTCAAGAGCCTCTTGTCTCAGATGGCTTGGCTACCTGCTTGTGCTGTCTTTCATATACCCATTTTTTAGAATTTAAGTACAGAAATGCACTTTGGAATCAATTAGCTCATGAATAATGTGCAAAAGAAACACATTACAAGTCTTCTTCACTGAATTTTATTGAGTGTTAGGCTGGGGGTAGACAGAGCAGATTGAGATCACATTTTACATTTCTACTGCCTACACCGGAAGTCTGCAAAAATGAGATGAGCATTTTGTGTGAAAGATTTTTATATTATAAAAATTAGGATGTTGCAAAAGTAACACAGCATTATGTGCATATAAAGACTAATGTGGAATTTTGGCATAACAGCAAAAATTCATTAAAGCAAATATTTGTAAGGAGCTGGAGTGTCGCCATGCCCTTAATATACAGCTGCTGTAGTTGATAAATTAGAAATATTGTGATGAAGAATTAAGACAGCATTTCATACCGCTCAGAATTTGGTAGATAAGGTGGGCTGTCTGTCAAAAGAGTGTGCAATTTGTAAGATTGTTGTGATGAACTCACATGATGGTTGACAAAAGCTCTTAAACTTGGATTTGAATGAACTGCTTTGGAGTTTACAGATCAAGTGACATGTTTTTTGCTTTTTTATTTTGTTTTCAGTTGTCACTTGTTACCTCAAAAATCAGTTTGTCCTGTGGGTATAAAACCTACTTTTATTTGTAAGAAGGTAGGTAGTTTTAAACAACAGTTTGAAAACTACAGGGAGATTAGAACAGTAAGTAATAAAGGAATATGATGTGTCAAAACTGTAGTATGTGTAGATATACATTATAAAAAGAAAAATATTATTATAGCTCATCAGCAAAGAAAATGCACTCTGCCTGGTAATTTTACATGACTCTAAATATGTGGTCTAATATATTGCTGAGTATATTGGGTGCAGGGAATTCTTTGTGGGTAAAAATACAAGAAAACTCACACTTGCATATACGAACATAAACAATAAGATTAAATAATAAGTTAAATACATTGCATAGACATTCTCAGTGCTGCAGTGGTTTTAAGAAGTGTTTCTTAAGTGATAGACTCATTTATTTTGTTGATAGTCTTTCACTTAAAAATATCAATGGCAGAAGATATTAAATACTTATAATGTCCCAGGTTTGGATAGGATGACAATTTTAGATATATTTTGAAAAATGGTTTTAATATTGATTCATTGTGTTAATATGTTTGTAGACGTAGGTGTTGCATTATATACCAAAATATATGTATGTGTGTGTGTGTGTGTGTGTGTGTGTGTATATATATATATATATATATGTGTGTGTGTGTGTGTGTGTGTGTGTGTGTGTGTGTGTGTGTGTGTGTATAGGTTTACAATCAAAATGTCGCATGTCAGTTATGTGACTTGGAATGTCAAAAGGCAACTTTCTAAGTTGTCGAAACATTGATTTTGGAAATGATGAATCCACAAGAGCGAATGCAAGTGTGCGTTTGCTCTTGTAGATTTGTTGTTTTGAATGGAGATTGCACTATAGTGGGGATTGGGAAATTTACCTTTCCTTCACTGTAGTGCGATCTTGGAGTTTGTAAATATCAGAAGCAGGGGGTGGGGTGGGGGTGATTTTTTCAGCCCCCCCCCACATGGGGAGTGCAGTGGGGCTTGACACCCTGCAAAACGTTTGTTGGACATAACTAGACGTGTGGTGTTTTTGGTAAAGTTGACATTCCTGAGTTGTCGACTTTCCTTAATTCCCACTTTTGGTTATGTCAGCATTTGGTAATTGGTTTTACAACATTTCGGGTACACTCACAATTGCCAGTTGCAAGATTTTGATAGTAAACTATATATATATATATATATATATATATATATATATATATATATATAAATACATACATATAAAAACTGTTTATCAGACTTTGGTAGCACTGAATAATCAAAATGTCAGAAATGGTAACTATGACAATCAACATTTGAACATCAGAACTTCCAGTGTCGAACGTCTGTGTTACTGTTAACGTTTTTGCAGGGGGGCAATCCTGCATACACCCCCTATCCCCACACCCCCTGCATCCCTGCATATTATATATATATATATATATATATAATATATATATATATATATATATATATATATATATATATATATATATACATATATATATATATATATATAATATATATATATATATATATATCGTTCCACTTTGAATCATTGAAAGATTGAAACATCGAAATTCTGATCATCGAGACCAGAACTTCGAGTTTCAAACCATCAAAGATTCAAAGGGAACGTAAAAAAAAGAAAAAAAACCCTCTAAAAACTATTTTATGCAGGGGGGCTTCGCCTACACCCCCCCAACTTTAATATACCAACTCCGAGATCGCACTACAGTGGGGTAAAGGGAAATCTCCGTTTTAGCGCTATATGCAGAAGCGCTAAATGGGAGATTTCCCGTACCCTGTCTGAAGGGCCATCACAGAGATGGCACATTCACAGACTCAGTGTGCAGGGCACCTTGCTGCCCTGAAGAAACACTATCTTTTTCCCTTTTTTTACTTACCTTTTTCTTCCCCTTGACAACATCGATGTTTTAAACACTTGATGATATGCTCTCGACCATATGAATTTCGATGGTTTAGAATTTCAATGTTTTCAAGTGGAACCATATTTATATATATATATATATATATATATATATATATATATATATATATATATATATATATATATATATATAAATATATATATATATATATATATATATATATATATATATATATATATATATATATACAAAGTCTGAGATTGCATTACAGTGAGGAAAAGGGAAAATTTCCTGATCCACACTGTACAACGATCTCAGTTCAAAATGTTGACTTCATATTAGAGAATGTGTACTCACTTTCGCTAATATGAATTCAAATACTTTCAGTTAGACATTAAGAACATTGGTAGACCACACATTTGACCAACCTGTATTCGACGAACTGCATTTCCACATCTTGATAGTAAACACACACACATATATATATATATATATATATATATATATATATATATATATATATATATATATATATATATATATATATATATATATATATGTTTACTATGACTTACCCGAACTGCAAGAAGTTGAACGTCCATTGTGCAAAATCACGATTTCCAAGGGGCAGGAGATCGAACCAAAAGTGGTCAACAGAGGTTAGTCAAGTTGCATGGTGCACTTGACCTATTCAGAAGCGATTTACCGAGACTGTGGAGGGAGGTTGTGCTTCAGTGAGGAACAGGGAAGTAGCCCATTTCCTCACTGTAGTGCGATCTTGGTATATTTAATGTGCAGGGAGTGTGGGGGGTGCAGAGGGGCATAGTCCCCCTGCAAAATAGTAGAAGTGAGCTTACTGCCGTGGCTGGAAGAGCAGAATGTCGAAAATATGGAATGTACTTAATCGCGCAAACCATTTCTGACATTCTGCTTTTTCATGCTTGTCAAACTCGACCTTATTTTTTGGCCATACCATTAATCGACGTAACACTATTCAACCTTTCCATAGTAAACCACATATATATATATATATATATATATATATATATATATATATATATATATATATATATATATATATATATATACACAGCTTAGCATAGTGTTGGGTGCTGAGCCTAGGGAGCAGTGGGCTAACAGGAGTACAGGAGAGCTGTAAATTGTGATATAAGCCACCCTGGTCAGTGCCCTACATTGTTTCCCCCTCTGCAATCCATCAAATCCATCAAATGAATAAAAAAGCCCTTCAAGCTATTGCCAAAACGTCTTTCAATTTCTGCTTCTTAGCATACTGTAAAGATTCCAGACTTGAGGCACGTGTGTTAAAGAGGACCTTTAGGAATGTTTCTAGTCTCAGGGACCCTGTGATTGTTTGGGAGCTGCTCCTGAAACTTGAAGGAGGACTGGTAATATTACTTTTGTTGAGGTGTTGATGGATTACACTGCTTTACAGGTGGGAAAGAAGTCATAAAAGGAAAAGACTGAACTGTGTGACTACTGAGTATTTATCAGTCAACTTTGATTGCGGGTTCTTTTTCTATCTTATGTAGATCAGTTGCTGACTCTGCAATGCAGCATAAGGGATTGCTGCACTCCTGAGTATGTTGCCATTCTGATGAGTTATTAATCCAAGGCCCCATCTGCTTGACTGGTAGTAACTCATGTGGATGTAAAAGATCCCATGGTTCCTATTGAAAAGACTAGAGGAGGTTCCCTGATGCCCTGGCCAAATTTCCCCTAGTAGTATCAATGCCATCTCATGTCTCCCCTGAAAAGAGGCTACTACCCTAGTGGGACTAACCTGATCCACAAAGAAATAAGAAACATCTTTATTGAATTATCACTTATGACATAGATAATCATACATTTATATAAAAGAAAACAAAATTTCAGTTGCAAATATTATACATAATGTATAACCTTCTATACAGTCATTGTCAGCCAAACATTATATAGCCTTCCCTTAAACCTCATTCTTCCCCCAAAACATTGTTCTGCATGTATTGTTCCCGTAATTCCCATGTTTTTTCTATGTAATTTGCTCCTACCCTTTACTAAAGATCCCACTTTCAGTTCTTTTATCTCTTTTACTATATTCACTACTTCTAGTACAGTTGGTTTAGACTTTGATTTCTATTTTCTAGTAATTGCTTTTTTGGCAGCCACCAGAATTAAACTCAGCAAGGCCTTACTATGTTTAGGCAATTCTGAGTCTGTATCACAGCTCAAAAAAATCCTTTCCTTAATTATATCAATTTGCTGACCTAGTATTTTTGACAGATTAGTCTGCAGGGAATGTTTAAAGTCTAACAACTTATTGCACTGCCAAAAAAATATGTTCCCATTTATCTCCTTCTTCCCCATCACACCTCCAACGTTTGCAAACTATTTGCATATACCTATGCAAACACTTCCATGCAAAGATCCTAAATCTTCTAGACTTTGTTGCATATTTCGGAGCTATATGTATATCCTCTCATTGTTTCTTTGTGAATTGATTATCCAGTCTCTCTTCCTAATCCCTTCCAATTTCCTGTGATTGATTCCTATAGTTATCAATCAATATTTTATATGCCCTACTAATTATCCGTTTTTAGCAGCAGTTTCTGTTCTAGATTCTACTAAAAACTCTACCAGTGCTGATCTTTCACTTTGGCTCCTCCTATTGCTTTCTGTCTGCCTATACTAGGATATCAATCCTTGACAGGGGATGCAGTCTCTAGCCTGCAGTCCAAATGAATTATTGGCCTCTTCCCATTCTCCTACCTTCGCCTCTCTAATTATTTGCTCCCAATACCTTGGTTCTAGTTGCCAGTTTTCTCAACTAAATTCCAGCCCCCTCTTGCATATAAAAGCAATATGTATTTTTAGACACTAGACATATGTAATTGACTGAGAAATCTGAGAAGTGCATGAAGATCTGATTTTTTTTTTCTGATATTTTTCTTTTTTTCCTCATAATAAACCTCCATTTTGAAATTAGGAAGCTGGCAGTGAAAGATTAGATTATTTCTGAAAACATTAGAAAGATCCCACATTGGTGGTTGTAGCAGGCATACAAAATAATTTGTTTACGAACTTTATTTTAAACAGCTACCTGGAAAGTACTCTGCCTAGCTTTTTACCCTGCCAAAGCAACTACTAACTGCTTAACAGACATAAACCTCATGACTGAATGTTACCTGTTAAAATAGTAGAAACTTGTGTTGTGTTGATGGTAAAACTTGCTGAAATTAGGGAACTGTTAAGCCCATGCGGTAGTAAAAAAACAAGGATAATCTGAGGAAATGGTAAATCTGTACCCATACCAGATATGTGGTTTTGCAAGAATCTTCATGGCTTTCCAAAAGGATTGTCTTATATCTGCTTTCTGGTTGTGTAATTTCCCATTAAGCCAAAGCCATCTGTGTACTGATCTGCAGCTGTTAAGTTCTGGGCAAAATGCAAGGACTGCTCGAAACCCTAGTGCAAAGGACCAAAACCCTTTGAGCCTACAGCAGAAGGTCGCTGCAGTCATGATCCAGCATCCCTTTACATTGGGAGTCCTAAACGTCATTGGCACTATAAAGAAATTGTCCAATGATACTGATGTGGAGACTTACCTGGAAGTCTTTGAACAATGTACAGCTTGGGAAAAGTGACTCTAAACTGAGTGGGCAAGCATTCTGCCATACCATTTAACTAGGAACTCATAGAAGGCATTTAAAGACATAGTTGATGCTGATCCTAAGAACCACCAGAAGCTGAAATGAGAAAGGACTGGAGCGCAAGCTCTTAAGTTTCACAAATGGGCATTCAGTACAGGCAAATCAGCAATGTCACAAAGCTGACACAATGCGTGTTTTAAAATTATGCCTAGAGCCTTGCGTAAAAAATGTAAGTCAACTTTTAGAAATATTGGCTATAGAGAAGTTTAAAAGGGCACTCTGCAGTAATTTAAGAAAGCTGGTATTCCAGAGTGGCCCTAAGTCTTCTGAATAACTAACTGTTTTAGTAAAATGTTTCTTTACTTATTTATTGACTTTTAAAATCTTGTTAACTCCATATAGCATATTACATTCACGTGCAGTTCTCGTACATGGAGCAGTTTTTTTCATCAGTGGTCAGTTACTTCATTTCCTACCCTACCCCTATTCACAACCTCCCCAGTTTCTCCTTAAGTAAGGCCTCTTCTTCCTATGGCTGTGATTGTCACTCATGTAGTATTCTACTACCCCTTTCAATTGTCTTTTCATTTCCCCTCCCCTCCTTTCCTTATGTGAATGTTTATTGTTAACTAAACTTGCAAACCTTAAGTCTCCAGGTAATCCTGAAAATGAACGAGAGTTCTTTCGACTATAAACTCCTCATCCAAAACACGAATGCAGAAGAGTAACGAATAACACCACAACAAGGTCAAGCACACCAGCAGTACTATAAAAATCTTCTTGAATGACAATTGAGGTTAAGCGCTTTCACCCACTAAACATATTCTGATGAAGTCTACGTTTAGTGGGTGAAAGCGCTTAACCTCAATTGTCATTAAAGATTTTTATAGTACTGCTGGTGTGCCTGACCTTGTTGTGGTGTTATTCGTGACTCTTGTGCATTCGTGTTTTGGATGAAGTCTCCAGGTAAGTATTTTGTTTACCTGCAAATAAGAAAAAAAAAAAAACTGTCACCATCTGAGTTGATTTGTTGTAAAAGTTCTATAAAAAGGCATATGGACATGTAGAGTACTGTTAATTACAACAATACTATATCTATAAATACTGTAATGCAGGCTAACAAATTGTACCTAAAAGCATGCTAGCAGAATGTGAACCTACGAAATGTGATAGTGCTTTATTTACAAGTGTAGGATCTGCTTTCTTACACTGTGCGGTTACTAAACATGTCTAATGTAACATTGCTGTAGACGTAAAAGATACTCAGAGATTGCTGGATTCAGGGAGCAGGATTAAGAACAATATGGTTACAAGCATAAAACAACTATCAAGAGAAACTTGAAGTGATATCGCAACATGGAGACGAGAGAATTCCTCATAACACAGGCAGAAATGCAAAGTCCTCTAGGTAAACTTTTATACCCTGTAGCTTCAGTGTCTAACTTAACACATGCTGTGATAATTACACAACACTTTCCTAAGTTTAAAGAACTATACAAGTCATGAGGGAGCAGTTCATCCATTTAAACAGATGGAAATACATAGCACCAGTAAAGAAAAGGGTATAAAGCTAGAAGATTTGACTTTAGGTGGAAGGACTCGAAAAATCTGACACTAAATTCTGCCAAAGGTTACTAGTTGTTAAAATAATGAAGGACATTAGTGTGGAGACTGAGAGAGAAAGTAAGTTTTACTAAATGACTCCAGTAATTAAAGTAATAAGAGAAGTCAGTCTTGGAGCTGTCAGAGAAGAACTTAGAATACGCTAAGGAAAATAGGTGTAGAAACTAAGGAAGAAATGGTTGAATCCTATATTGAATTGAAAGGGAAACCTGAACAAAATCCTAACCTTCAACCTACCACATCAAAGCAGACAACCAATCAGAAAACAGAACCAGGATTCTAAGATTAAAGAAAACAAGAAATTGTTGAAGAACAGAAAGGGAAACTGCCAGTATTGGTCAAATAACCTGATTTACATGAGTTACCTTTTATAGGGATGAACTAGATGAAGGGATAAATCCTGCACCTATATTTGTAGAAGAAAACGGGTCTATATTACAACGGCGAACTCACAGGAGTCTAAACGTTGTAATATTGAACTGTAACATTCAAAGCCCAATAACAACGAAAACACAGAACAGTGATTTTTTTCCCAATGAAAAAAATCGCTGTTACGTAACAAAAAAAAAAAAAAAAAAAAACGTACACTTTAAACTTAAACTAAAGTGGGGGGCTTTGCCCCCACACCCCCAAAGTGCGAGGCTGTGCCCCCCACACCCCCTACTTAAATATACCAACTCCGAGATCGCACCACAGTGGAGGAAATAACAAAGCCCTGAGAACGACCCACCGATTTTTTTCCCTGGGAAAAAAAAGCAGTGTGCTGTGGCTTCGCTATTTTTGTTTTTCGGACTTTTGGGTTCGATATCACAAAGTTCGAACTTCTACAAGTTTGATGTAATATAGACCCGAAGAAAACACCATGACCTTCACTTTACATCACAAAACTGTTGAAGGTAATGCTGGCTTGGATGACCTTCACAAAATCAATGTTTATTTTAAGAAAGCTCAATGGGAAGACAATATACTAAGTATAACTAGCAAAAACACAGAGAGACAACAGATGGAGGACTAGATAAACTGAGCTGCCTTAACAAATAACCCTACTTTGAACTAAGAAATTGTGTCATCTACAGGGTAGTTAAAGACAGGCAACAAATACTGAGCCAGTTGTTGGTTACAAGACATTTTAGAACATCTGTAAAAAAGCTGGTATGTTGCCACATTTTTGGGTGGTCATGGTTGGCCACCTGGTGGTGTGAAAATGGACTTTAGATGATTGTCACTGTTAAAGTGACACTCCAACCCAATATGAAAAATGGAGAAAAAGGGGCTGTGGATGGATTTGGGAATGGATAAGACAAAAGTAATAAAGTTAGCTAGAGTTTAGTGTCTTAGTATAACTGAAGCACAAAGAGAATGTGCAGCTTGCCCAGAGTGTCAATGGGCAGCATGCAACCCAAGGTCAACCCTTTTATACCTTCACACTTATGGATGTCTAATTGGATCTCATAGCAGTGGAAATTGTGGGTCCAGTTACAAAGCTGAGTAAGGGCTATCAGTATATCCTAAGCATTACTGGTTATGGTACAAAATGTCTTGAGACTGTACCCACAATCAATGTAAAGTTCTAAAAAACTAGTACTGCATGTTTGTAATGTTGGAATTGTCAAGAAAGTCTTATTGAGCAAAACACCCATTTCACATCCAGAGAGATGCATGAACTGTGTTAAATTTTTGTGAAGTGTAACAGCTGAGGACATCAGTACACAATCCTTAAACAGGTGGGATAGTTGGTCAGTTTTTACCTTTAAAGTCTATGCTATGGACAGCTATAGAAATGGAAGGGAGAAACTGTGGCTAACTGATTCCATGTCTCCTGGTTGCTGTAAGAGAAGTACTCAAAACTCCAGCTGGTATACACTGTTTGACCTGCGGGATGGCAGACATCACTCAGGCTTGATAGACATAGCCAAAGAAACAGGAGAGGAAGAAAATACTTCATTTAAAAATGTGATACAGCATTTTCAGACTCACAGGACAGGTTAAGAACTAGAATGTCTATAGTAATATAACAAATGAAGGGAACACAGGACACATGACAGAGAGTGTATAAAGTACAGTTGTGTAGAATCTTACTATAACAGTATATGTCCTTGGCTTCACCACTGCAGTATTCATCACATACGGGATTCCCTACAGTGGAAGCCCAATGTTCTGCCAGTATACCAAAGCCTGTCATTGCTTTAAGGTACACTGAATGTCACTCAAATGCTCCTCTCATAGCAAATGGCATAAAGGTGACGTCCAGGCATACCATCCTCAGAACTGATTTCTCCAGTAGGAACACCAGTCCAAGGAAAACCAAAGAGAACTTGCACATCCAGGAAGGAAAAAGAGTAGGGGATGGAGGGGGGGAGTGAATACTGCAGCGGTGAAGGCAATGACATCTACTGTTATGGTAAGCTTTTACACAACTGTACTGTGTCCTTACATTCACTGCTGCAATATTCATCACATATGGGACAGTGCCAAACTTAAGAAGAAACATGGAAGGAGGAAGCAGCAGTAGAGCCCTCTAAGAAGCCATGAAGAATGGTATTGGCAAAACCATCTCTACTGCTGGAGATACCTCAATATTCGACTACTATCTCCCAAACAGGCCCATTAGATCAGGTGATTTGAAGCTCTTACAAGTCCACAAACCTAATCTCCCACCTGGTCAGCTTCTCTACTCATTCACAGTAGCCATGAGCTGGAATGGTATACCTATATCCGTTAGAACAACTCAAAATTCATACCATTTCAATATTTCACTACATAATCTTCATACCATTTCAATATTTCACTACATAATCCCCTTTCTTCATGCTGGAAATGTACTTGCAACAAACCCCCATAGAATATGTTTGACTCCAATCTCTCATCACCTTTTTTTTGTGTAAGGCAACATTCCCTAGAGACAGTTTACACATAATAATATATTTGAACTAATGCTTATAATTTACTTCTGTTCTGCTTTTTCTTTCAAATTGTATATACTTACTTCTTTTGAGTTCTTTGTTAATCTTCATGGTAACTCCTTTGTAATGTCAACTGTTTAATTTTAACAGTTTAACTGGTTAATATTCTGTAACTCCTTTGTAATCTCAACTGCAAAATTGTAACTGTTTAATTGATTAATATTTTGTATTGTGGAGCTTTTTTCCCTGGGCCTCCACTAAAAATGGGTTCTTTTGGCCCGGTGGACTTTCCCAGTAAACAAAAAGCAAATCAGTAAAAATAAATAAATAAATGAATAAAGATACCATCCAACTTGTAATGTTTGGTAAAAGTATGCACAGAAGTCCAGATAGCTGCTTCAAGAATAGAATTAATGTCTAAGGCCTTGAAAAAACACCAGAAGAAGCCACAGCTCTGGTAGAATGAACCCTTACAGCAGAAAGAAGGCTCTTGCCATGAAAAGTGTAACAAAAAGAAATAGCCTTTGAAATCCAAGTAGAAACAGTTTGCTTGGAAACCACTGATCCTAAAGACCAAGGACAAAAGGAAACAAACAACTGATTAGATATTCTATTAGTTTTAGTCTTATCCAAATAAAATCTGAGCTGTCTATGCACATCTAAGTTATGTAGCACCCTCCCACTGTCAGATTGCGAAGAGGGGAAAAGTAGACAAATTAATAGACTGATTAAGTTCATAGGTTCATAGGTTCATAGGTTCATACTAGGCTATCTGCCCGAGGGCATTTACAAGCCTAGCCCATAGTTTTGTCCTTTAGTATGGGGAACTATACCCATTATTTTGCTGTGCCTCTGTCGAGCAGTGACACTGAGGTAATCCCTGGGGTATATCTGCGATCTCCCATCCATTGGTCAAGATTTCTCTTGAACAAGGCCAGATTTTATTCCACAGCATAGGGAGTCTTTGGGTGATGAATCTATCCCTCCAGCACGTCCTATTAATAGCCGTGTCGAGGTTTAAGTCTCCCGCCTTGTGGCTCTGACGGATCTAGATTTTTGAGGTGATATTCATCAAATCTGGGTTTGACATGGCCTTGTATGTTAGGCAAAGGTCACCTCTGAGCAAGCGACTGAATAGAGCTGGAGTTCTTTCAGTCGGGCAGCATAGGACAGATGTTTGAGACCCTTTATCCTTTTGGTGAGGAACTTTGTGGCCTCTCCAGCTGCTGCAAGTGTCGGGTCAGATACATTCGAATGGGGCATTGTACTCAATCATTGGTCTGATGAGTGATGAGTATAGGGAGACTATGACCTCCTTGATCTAGATGAGAATCCCTTCATGATAAGGTGGGCAATGTAGAAGGTCTTCCTAACTACTTTAGCTACATGGGTGTCGAATGACAGACTACTATCAACCTGGGTCCCCAGGTCCCTGATAACTTCTTCTGTGCTCAGTGGATTGCCACCTATTTGGTAGCTAGGGGTAACCTTGTTTTTCCCAAAGGGTATGACTATGCATTTTTTGGCATTTAACTTTAGGCCATGGCTCTGGCACCAGTTATCCATTTCTGTGAGACCCTTCTGAAGGATATCTGTGTCAGATGTGTTTTCTACTATGGCGCCCAGTTTGCAGTCATCTGCAAACTTTGTCAGCCATAATCCTCCTGTGTTTGCTTGTACTTCGGAAAAGTAGATGCCAAACAAGAGTGGGCCCAGGACTGAGCCCTGTGGTACACCACTTGTGACAGGCTTTGAGTCTGACATGACACCAGCAACTCTGACCCTGTGGGTTCTGTCACTCAGCCAGTTTGCAACCCATCTTGTGATGTATGGGTTAACATTTAAGCTGATGAGTTTTTCAATGATACCGAGTGGGGTATTGTATCGAGGCCTTCGCCAGATCGAGGTAGGCTGTATGGACTGCCTTCCTCATCAATGGCTTTGGTGACTGTTTGAAAAGTCAACCAAGTTTAGAAGGCATGATCTGCCTTTGACAAAGCCAAACTGGGATGGATCCAAAGTCTGCAAATTCCTATGTCTTTATTTATGAGGTCCATTATGATCCTCTCCATGGCTTTGCAGATAAGACTTGTCAAGCTAATGGGCGGTAATTTCCAGGGTCGGTGGAGGCACCGCCTTTGTGAAGTGGGACCACAGTTGCAGTGCCACTCCTGGGTATGTATCCAGAGGTAAGACTATGATTAAACAGCTGTCCTAGCTGTGGGTTTAATGCCTCGTTGAGTTCAGAGCACACAGCCGGGGACACCATCAGGTCCCATGGATGCTGTGTTTTTGCTTTGAGAGCAGTTCTCACTTGGGCGTTGGAGATGTTTGGGGGCTGCAATCGCTTGTATAGATATCTCTCCTTTTGGGGGGGTTTGCACTGAACCTGTCAGCCAGTATGTTGGCAATGTCTGTAGGATCAGTAATCTTCACATCATTTTGAACTAGTTCTGAGCATATCTGGGAGTTTCCTCCCAGGTTTCTAACATAGCTAAAGAAGGCCTTATGATTGTCTTTTGAGTCTTTAGCTATTTTTCTCTCAAAATTTGCTTTGGATGATTTTATGAGAGCTCTTAGTTTTTTACTTATAGTGATCAAGGGTGTCTTACCTTTTAAGGATTTTGCTCTATCTTATGGTAGATTCCTCCTTTTGTTGTAGAGTTTGTTTATGGCTGGGGTCCACCAGACTGGACGCTTGCCTTTGGTACAAAGAGTCTTTGTTTTGCTTGGGATTGCCTTATCCATGCAGTCCTGCAGGTGCTGGTAGAAGGCATTTGTAAGTGATTCAGCGGCTTGAGTACTGTTTCCGCTCGGGGGCCTAAAAGGAGACCACACTAGTCTTTAGAAGTGTGAAGTCGTCTTTCGAGAAGTTCTTTATTGTGGTCTTTTTTATTGGGGGTGGGGGTGGGATGAGGACCTCCAGCGAGATTAGTTTGTGATCTGATCTCACCAGTGAGGGGTATACTTCCGGTGTTGAACATTGTGCTCCCATGTTCGTGATGATGAGATCAGGTATGTTTTCTCCTCTTGTGGGATGGTGACTAGTTGTTCCATGGCATTTGAGTTTATGAATTCCAGGAACTTTTGGGCTAGGTGTTTGGGCTTGAGTAGTGTTCCCAGTCTATATTAGGGTAATTGAAGTCACCTAGTATGATGGTGTTTGGTGATACATTTATCCCTCTAGTGTTTTCAGGAAGGCCATGTGAGGTTCCTGAGTTTGTGAGGGTGGCCTGTAACATGCTACAATTTGCAGAGCAGTCTTGCCTATGGTTAATTGCACCTGGATGGTCTCCGATGCATCGTGCGTTGCCACCAGTCTTGAGGTGTGGGTGTCCTTGATGAATATGGATACCCCCTTTCTTGGTATTGTCCGGATTTTGGGGATGATAAGAGGTAAAACCTGATAGTGCTGGGGTGCTCTCAGGAGCCTTGAACCAGGTTTCTGTCACTGCACAGACATCGATGTTCTCCATACTGAGAAGGGCCTCAAGTCGTGCATTTTGAGATTTAGACTGGTAGGTTTAGAATTTGAGCCTTGCCTAAAAAGGCACTATGTCCAGCATGTCATCCCAGGCAGACAGACATTGGATCCCCTTTGAATGACACCAGAGTTTAAGCCAATTGTTAAAGCTGATCATCTTATCTCTATATTGTGGCATCATTCTTGGTGAAGGTAGGATACTGCTCAAGGTCAGGGTCATACCTGCCTGGGCTACATAATCAGAGAGCTCCTCAATGTCTCTTTTCATGTAGTCCAAGGAGGCACGCCTGGTCGTTTACACCAGCGTGGACAATGACTGAGTCGTATTTGTACCTGCTGTTGAGAGACCTGAGTGCTTGCCCGACAGGCAGCTTACTGTGACCTTCTCCTTACTCAGTCTGGTGGCCGGGACGCAGTGTGTCTGACTATGGAGTCACCAATGACTAGTGTGTCTGGCATTGTGTTTGGCCTTAAGGGCTGTGACTGTTTGACACTCTGACTGTGAGGTCTATGTGTTGCAGGTGTTGTGTTCTGAGGTGGTGGTTGTTTGGGTGTCTGCTTTGGTGGCCTCTGCTGTTTTGGTAGATTTTTGATCAGAGGTGTGTCTTTGTGTGTTTATGTGTATGATTTGAGGTTGTGATGGTACTATGTAAGACTGGGTCTATGGTGTGTGTGGTAACCTTCTCCTCCTCACTGGTCTTGCCAGTCCTATGTTGAGAGAGCTCAGCCTCCAGTTTGGCCGTATAGTTGCATCTCTCGCATGTATTTGTGTTTTGTGGGAGGAGGAGTACCATTGCCTCAATATTCCCAGGTTCACCAGCTGAGCAGGAGAGGACACTAGCAACTGATCCCTCGACATGCTAGAAGGAATAGACAAAAAACTTTAAAAGAGATTTCGGGGCGTGGGTGACCGAGAAATGGGGGTTTGCCTTTTGGGGTGCTATCTATATCAAGGTAATAAGTACTGTAGGAGCAAGTGCTAGGTTTAACAGATAGAGAAAAGTCTACTTGGAGTCAAGTAGAGATGATCTTTTTAGGTATTAGAGAAAGTGCTAGTAACAGGGATGCTTAAAGGTAAGATTGAAAAGAATGCACTCTGCAGTGTGCACTAGAGAAGTTAGATATGAAAGTAGGTAACTTGAGTTTTACCTGTTTAAAAAGTTAAGGTTTAGTGGAGAGTTACTATTTTTAAAACAGCAAGATGGACTGAAAGGGGTGGTTACTTTTGTATTTTGGTACAACACATTAGCCACCTTAGGCATAAAAGAAGGATTAGTACACAAGAATACCCTGTCCTCATGGAATATCAAAAAAAAAATGCAACTCAGACACCTGTCTGGGAGAATTAAGAGCTAAACAAAAGAACTGTCCTCCAAGAACAATGTTGCAAGGAAACTAAAGCAGCAAGCTCAAAAGGAGCCTGAATGAATTTCTCCAAAACAAAATTAAGATCCCAGGGAGGAGGAACAGGCTTCCTGGGAGGTCTAATATTAAGGACAGCTTTAAGACATTGCTTAGCCTCAAATCTAGAAGTTACAGTATAAGTTAAAGGCAGACAAGCAGAAAGAGCTGATAATTGGGCCTTAATAAAAGAATAGGACAGCCCACCATTGAGCAGTTTACACAGATAAGAGAGAACCAAAGGAATATCCACAGAAAGTGGGCCCAGGTTACGATGGAGATACCAAATAAAAAACCTCTTCCATTTAGATAAGTAGTATTTCCAAGTAGTAGGGTTCCTGCCTCCTGCAGCACATTCTCAGAAAAAAGGTATCTATGAGGAATCAAAACTGTCACCCACAATGTCTGTTGAATCGTGGACAGGTGGGGATGGACGGGAGATCCCTTGTCTTTTGTGAGTAGATCCACCATGTGTGGTAACTTGTGATGATTTCCCTTAGCTGTCACGGCCAAAAGGGAGTCACCAGCAAGATTTTGGGAGCATCCTGTTGAATCTTGAACAGGACTTTCAGAATGAGAAGAAGGGGAGGGAATGCATAAAGAAACATCCCCTTCCATGAAAATGAGAGGGCATCCACATTCCACACAAGAGGACCTGGGACTCTGGCACAAAACGGAGAAAGTTGATTGTTCAGAGGGGAGGCAAAGAGGTCTAGCCGAGGAGTACCCACTGGTAAACAGTGTCTAAAAACGGATTCACTTCATAACACTGAAATATCAAAACACTGAAACTCAAAACACTGAAACCAAAACACTGAAACTTCAAAATCTTGAAAACTCAAAACACTGAAACTCAAAACACTGAAAAAACATATCATACATATACTGACTTTAAACAACATAAATCATAGCACTTTCTACCAAGTGTAAGCAGGCAAGCCCCTGCACACCCTGCTACTTAAATATATCAACTCCAAGATTGCACTTAGTGTAGTTAAGTGCAATCTTGGAGTAGATATATATAAGTAGCAGGGGGTGTGGGGTGCAGGGGGGCATGCCCCCCTGCTTACACTTGGTAGAAAGTGCTATGATTTATGTTGTTTAAAGTCAGTATATGTATGATATGTTTTTTCAGTGTTTTGAGTTTCAGTGTTTTGAGTTTTCAGTGTTTTGAAGTTTCAGTGTTTTGGTCTTCTATATTATGAAGTTCTCATTTTCAGTGTTTTGATATTTCAGTGTTATGAAGTGAATCCATCTAGAAACACATCCCTGTGAAGCATCCATTCGTGGGATTGAGTGATGTACCTGCTCAGAGTGTCTGCTCAATGTTCTGATCTGAAGCTGCCAGAAGAGTCACTTGATACTTGACAGCCAGACCCCATACCAGAAGTGCCAACAGGCAAAGAAGGTAAGATCTTGTTCCCCCTGTTTGTTGATATACCACATAAGTGTGGTATTGTTTGTGAATACCTTGAGAGGCCCCAGAGAGAAAGGAGGATGAAAGGCCTGAACAGCCAGTATAAGAGGTCTCATCTCTTTGACATTGATGTGCTCCTTCTGCTGATGAGGTGACTACACTCCATGTACCTTCAGGGAGCCAAACGTTGCTCCCCATCCCACATCCGAAGCATCTGTGAACAGATCCTGAGGGGGAAGAGGGGGATGAAAAGGAAACCTTGGATTCTGAGACAAATGCTGAATCCACCAGACAAGTTCCTTTTTGAGACAAGGAAGAAGAGGAACTGTAAAGTGTAGAGGATGCACATGTTGAAGCCACATCAACTTCAGAAACCACTGGAACTTGCACGTGTGGAGTTTGGCCAGAAGGAGCATCAGAATGGTGGAAGCCATGAAACTCAGAGCTCTCAGAAACTTCCTGGCTGTAATGGAGGCCAGGGGAATAGGAGTTTGAAAGTAAGAAATGAGAGTTAAGGCCTTTGGAGGAGGCAGGGATGCCAGCATTGGCACCGTCTGAATCCTTCAACCCAGAAAAACATGATCCTGAGAAGGTGTCAGGGAAGACTTTTTGTAGTTTATCATGAACCCCATGGTCTGAAGAAGAGAAATGGTAAAACAAAGATTTTGCAAAAGGAGCTCCAGGGAGGATGCCTGAATTAGCAGGTCATCCAAGTCAGGAAATCTTATCACAGGAGCGAGGCATTTGGTGAAAACCCTTGGGGCAGTAGAAATGCCAGGAAGCAACAGAGAAATGCAAAAACTTTCTGAAAAGAGGATGGATTGGAATATAGAGAAAAACATCCTTGAGATCTGAACACACCAGAAAGGCCTGAGGGAGCAAGAGAGGAAACAGAGTTTGAAGGGACAACATCCAAAAGGAAGGCACCTTCAGAAAAGTGTTTAGATGAGAGAGGTCTAGAATCAGTCTCCAAGTACAATCTTTTCTAGGTACTAGAAAAATTCTTGAATAAAACTCCTTCCCCCTATTAGTTAGGGTAGCAGAAGTATAAACCTTCTTACCCAGCCTGTCCATGGTTCTGCTGTCCTTGTCAGAAGGCAGTAACTTGGATGATGGAAGCAACTTAGACAGCTTAACAGAGGCTATAGACACCACACTGAGGTCAGCATCAGGACATTTGAACAAAAAGGTACAATCCTCAGGCACCCTATAAAAACATATCAGGCTTCTTGGGAGCAGGGGGCAGAGAATCAGGCAATTTAGAGACATTGGAAATAGCATTCAGTAAAGCAGCTAAAACAGGAGGAACAGCCACAGGTTTAGGAGATTCCATCTGCAGTAACTCATAGTACCTCTTATGGATATCAGAAACCTGGGCACAATCCCACTTAAAAAAATCCATCACCTAGAGACTGTGTCCCCAAAGGAAATTTCCTCAGAAGGAATATCAATATTATTAGATTCCTCCTCCTCTGACCCATATTCCAAAGGAGAAGGAATCTGAGTAGAATAAGTAAGGGATCCTTCATCAGACTCCAACTCTTCCTCAGAAGAATTCAGTTCTCTGTGCCTTTTAAGTGGAGAAGAAGACCAAGGAGGAGCAGGAACCAAAACACCTTAAGGAGGCCTTAATGACAGTAAAGCATTAAATAACCCCTGATTAAAGGCCTGCCACTCACTTTGTGGATCCCTAGGAGCAGAAGAAACATGTTTAGCTTTCTGTTTCTTTTTTTAAGGGAACATCTGCCCTAGAAAACTGAGAAGGCACTGACTCAGGACAACATTCAACAACCATAGTAGGAACTTCTTACCTAAGAAGAATCTGTGGAACCCCCCTTGACCCTTTGGAAACAATCAACCACGGTCCCCCCTGAACATCCAAAATGGATGCCTGCAAAGCCTTGTGAGATGTGCTGCCTGTCAGATCCTCGCCAGCCTCCAACCCGGTCACGGCGGAGAAATCCGATAACACAGCCAGGGAAGCCTTCGGGTTTGTTACAACCTCAATGAGAAACACCCAGCAGAGGCTGGACAGCAAAGATTCCACTCTTACCTTTTTCACTTTCTTCTTCCCTGATGGCTGACCCTCAGGGTGGGAAGTTCCTTCCTGATGGTTGACCCTCAAGGTAAGAAGTTCTTTCCATTGTATCTTTAGCAAGAAGCTTAAGATGCTGGTTCTCAAGATACAATGAAAGGGAAGAAAGCCTACTACGAAGGGTTTTTGGGATGAACGCCTGACAAATTGAACAAGATGTATGGTCATGAGAAGCTCCTAGGCAAAAAAGGCACTTATTGTGGTGGTCTTTATGGGGAATCTGTCTCCCACACTGGCATTTACCCTTCCTGGATGACATTAATCCCAAACAGGACAAAAAGTTCAAGAAAAAGAACAAAACACAAACTGGGTTCATATCTGCAATGGTGAGGTCTTCAGCAAACAGGAGTAATCACTGGAATACAAAAATGTAGTAAAAATGGTAGAAAATGGACATAAACAAACAGACTGATGGTTAGAAACAACATTTGGACTGGCTGCAAACAAGTTCTAAGGATGGTACATCTGAACATCACCTTTATGCCTTACGCTATGCAAGGAGTGTTTGGATGACATTCACTGTACCTTAAAGCAATTGTAGGCTTTAGTAGACTGGCTGGACATCAGGCTTCCATGGCAGGGAATTCTATACATGATGAATACTGCAGCAGTGAATGTAAGGACATCATGATGATCCTTTAACAGAGTTTAGACTAGGGAGTACTTGTATAAGTATCCACTTCTGAAAATAAATTCCTTGTAACGTGACAAGGACCTCTTGAAGTTACAGAAAAAAGCAATAAAGTGAATTACAAGTCAAGACAATTGGGGAAAGGGAAGCCAAAACAGTTATTCCACGTTCATTTTCTGAAGCATTGATGAGAAAAATGTACTAAGTGTACTTGTAGGAGAGGTTAAAACTCCCACAACATATCCTGAAGTCAGAATAAGGCATGGTTCTAAATCAGGACTAAGGACATATTTTCTGTGTTACTTGGTAGAACCAGCTTAATCCAGCACAACATAGAAACCATGCCTGCTGGGAAAGCATGTTTGAAAACATGCCAGATATCAGAATTGATATGACAAACTGGCAGGGAAGTGGTACAGAAAATGCTTGAATTCTTAAACTTGGAGACATAGAAGAATCCCAGAGTGAGTAAAATAGTCCCACACTGCAGGTTCCCAAACCCAATGAGTCTATAATGTTTTGTAGCAGCTTCAGAAAGCTGAAAGCATATCTAAATTTGAGTCATATCCCATGCTTTTAATGGATGAACTGCTTGAAATCTGGGTAAGTCTAGGTTTTTGTTCACTTTGGAC